>NW_027327989.1:0-86310 GCF_047675955.1 Chlorocebus sabaeus
TAAGACTGTTCTTGTGGAATTTGCAAAGTGATATTGGGAAGCCCATAGAAGGCTATGGTGAAAAAGGAAAAATCTTCCGTTAAAACTCTGAAGAAGCATTCTGTGAAACTGCCGTGTGTTCTGATAATACATCTCACCGAGTTACAGCTTTCCCCTCAAGAAGCCTTTCGCCAAGTCTGTTCTTGTGGGATTTTCTAAGTGATATTTGGAAGCCCATAGAGGGCTGTGGGGAAAACGGAAATATCTTCGGCTGAAAACCGCAAAGAAGCTTTTTGAGAAACAGCTCTGTGTTCTGTTAATTCATTTCAGAGAGTTACAGCTTTCCGCTCCAGAAGCCTTTCGCTAAGACTGCTCTTTTGGAATTTGAAAGTGATATTTGGAAGCCCTTAGAGGGCTATGGTGAAAAAGGAAATATCTTCCATTAAAAACTGGAAAGAAGACTTCTGAGATACTGCCGTGTGTTCTGTTAATACGTCTAACCGAGTTACAGATTTCCCCTCAAGAATCCTTTCGCTAAGACTGTTCTTGTGGTATTTGCAATGTGATATTTGGAAGCCCATATAGGGCTATGGTGAAAAAGGAAATATCTTCAGTTAAAAACTGGAAAGAAGCTTTCTGAGAAACTGCTTTGTGTTCTGTTAATTCATCTCACAGTGTTACAGGATTCCCCTCCAGAAGACTTTCGCTATGACTGTTCTTGTGGAATTTGCAAAATGATGTTTGGAAGCCCAAAGAGAGCTATGGTGAAAAAGGAAATATCCTAAGATAAAAACGGAAAAGAAGCTTTCTGAGGAACTGCTTTGTGTTCTCTTAATTCGTATCCCAGAGTTACAAATTTTTCCTCAAGAAGCCATTCGCTAAGACTGTTCTTGTGCAATTTGCAACGTGATATTTGGAAGCCCATAGAGGGCCATGATGAAAAAGGAAATATCTTCAGTTAAAAACTGGAAAGAAACTTTCTGAGAAACTGCTTTGTGTTCTGGTAATTCATCTCACACACTTACAGCTTTCTTCTCAAGAAGCTTTTCGGTAAGTCTGTTTTGTGGAATTTCAAAGTGATATTTGGAAGCCCATAGTGGGATATGGAGAAAAAGGAAATATCTTCCGTTAAAAACTGGGAAGAAGATTTCTGAGACACTGCTTTGTGTTCTGTTAATTTATCTAACAGAGTTACAGCATTCCCCTAGAGAAGTCATTCGCTAAGATTGTTTTTGTGGAATTTGCAAAGTGATATTTGGAAGCCCCTAGAGGGCTTCGGTGAAAAAGGAAATATCTTCAGTTAAAAACTGGAAAGAAGATTTCTGAGAAACTGTTTTGTGTTCTGATAATTCATCTCACAGGATTACAGCTTTCCCTTCAAGAAGCCTTTCGATGAGACTGTTCTTGTGGGATTTGCAAAGTGATATTTGGAAGCCCAAATATGGCTATGGTGAAAAAGGAAATTTCTTCAGTTAAAAACTGGAAAGAAGCTTTCTGAGACACTGCTTTGTGTTCTGTTAATTCAACTCACTGAGTTACAGTTTTCCCCTCCAGAAGCCTTTTCCTAAGACTGTTCTTGTGGAATTTGCAAAGTGATATTCGAAAGCCCACAGAGGGCTATAGTGAAAAACAAAATATCTTCCGTTAAAAACTGGAAAGAAGCTTTCTGAGAAACTGCCGTGTGTTCTATTAATACATCTCACACAGATCCAGCTTTGCTCTCAGGAAGACCTTTGCTACGACTGTTCTTGAGGAATTTGCAAAGTGATATTTGGAAGCCCACAGAGGGATATGTTGAAAAAGGAAATATCTTTCGTTAAAAACTGAAAAGAAGCTTTCTTAGAAACTGCTATGTGTTCTGTTAATTCATCTCAACGAGTTACAACTTTCCCCTCAAGAAGCCTTCAGCTATGTCTCCTCTTGTGTAATTTGCAAAATGATATTTGGAAGCCCATAGAGATCTACTGTGAAAATGGAAATATCCTCAGATAAAAACCGAAAAGAAGTTTTCTGAGAAACTGATTTGTGTTCTGTTAATTCATATGACAGAGTTACAGATTTTCCCTAAAGAAGCCTTTCGCTAAGACTGTTCCTGTGGAATTTGCAAAGTGATATTCGGAAGGCCATAGAGGGCTATGGTGAAAAAGGAAATATCCTATGATAAAAACTGAAAAGAAGCTTTCTGAGAAACTGCTTTGTGTTCTGTTAATTCAACTCACAGAGTTACAGCTTTCCCCTCAAGAAACCTTTCGCTAAGACTCTTCTTTTGGAATTTGCAAAGTGATATTTGGAAGCCCATAGACGGCTAAGCTGAAAAAGGAAATATCTTCCGTTAAAAAATGGAAAGAAGATTTCTGAGAAACTGCTTTGTGTTCTATTAATGCATCTCACAGAGTTACAGCTCTCCCATCCAGAAACCTTTCGCTAACACTGTTCTTGTGGAATTTGCAAAGTGATATTTGGAAGCAAAGAGAGAGCTATGGTGAAAAAGGAAATATCCTAAGATAAAAACTGAAAAGATGCTTTCTGAAAAACTGCATTGTGTTTTCTTAATTGATCTCACGGAGTTATAGATTTCCCCTCCAGAAGCCTTTCGCTAAGATTGTTCTTGTGGAATTTGCAACGTGATATTTGGAAGCCCGCAGAGTGCTATGGTGAAAAAGGAAATATCTTCCGTTAAAAACTGGAAAGAAGACTTCTGAGAAACTCCTTTGTTTTCTGCTAATACATCTCACAAAGTTACAGCTTTCCCCTCAAGAAGCCGATCACTAAGACTGTTCTTGTGGAATTTGCAACGTGATATTTGGAAGCCCGCAGAGGGCTATGGTAAAAAAGGAACAATCTTCTCTTAAAAACTGGAAATAAGCTTTCTGAGAAACCGCCATGTGTTCTCTTAATGCACCTCACCGAATTACAGCTTTCCCCTCAAGAAGACATTCGCTAGGACTGTTCTTGTGGGATTTGCAAAGTGATATTTGGAAGTCCATAGAGGGCTATGGTGAAAAAGGAAATTTCTTCCGTTAAAAACTGGAAAGAAGATTTCTGAGAAATTGCTATTTGTTCTGTTAATTCATCTCACAGAGTTACAGCTTCACCTCCAGAAGCCTTTCGCTAAGACTGTTCTTGTGGAATTTGCAAAGTCATATTTGGAAGCCAATAGAAGTCTATTTTGAAAAAGGAATTATCCTAAGATAGAAACTGAAAATAAGCTTTCTGAGAAACTGCTTTGTGTTCTGTCAATTCAACTCACAGAGTTACAGCTTTCCCCTCAAGAAACCTTTTGCTGAGGCTGTTTTTGTGAAATTTTCAAAGTGATATTTGGAAGCCCCTAGAGGGCTATGGTGAAAAAGGAAATATCTTCCGTTAAAAACTGGAAAGAATCTTTATGAGAATCTGCCGTGTGTTATGTTAATACATCTCACCGAGTTACAGCTTTCCCCACAAGAAGCCTTTCGCTAAGACTGTTCCTGTGGGATTTGCAAAGTGATATTTGGAAGCCCATAGAGGGCTACGGTGAAAATGGAATTATCTTCAGTTAACAACTGGAAAGAAGCTTCTGAGAAACTGCTTTGTGTTCTGTTAATACATTTCACAGAGTTACAGCTTTCCCTCAAGAAGCCTTTCACTAAGACTCTTCTTGTGGAATTTGCAAAGTGATCTTTGGAAGCCCATAGAGGGCTATGGTGAAAAAGGAAATATCTTCCGTTAAAAACTGGAAAGAAGTTTTATGAGAATCTGCCGTGTGTTATGTTAATACATCTCACCGAGTTACAGCTTTACCCACAAGAAGCCTTTCGCTAAGTCTGTTCCAGTGGGATTTGCAAAGTGATATTTGGAAGCCCATAGAGGGCTACGGTGAAAATGGAAATATCTTCAGTTAACAACAGGAAAGAAGTTTCTGAGAAACTGCTTTGTGTTCTGTTAATTCATCTCCAAGAGTTACAGCTTTCCCCTCAAGAAGCCTTTCGGTACGACGGCTCTTGTGGAATTTGCAGAGTGATATTTGGAAGCCCACAGAGGGCTATGGTGAAAAAGGAAATAGACTAAGATAAAAACTGAAAACAAGCTTTTTGAGAAGCTGCTTTGTGTTCTGTTAATTCATCTCACAGTGATCCAGCTTTCCCCTAAAGAAGCCTTTCGCTACGACTGTTCTTGTGGAATTTTGAAAGAGATATTTGGAAGCCCTTAGAGGGCTATGGTAAAAAAGGATATACCTTCAGTTAAAAACTGGAAAGAAGCTTTCTGAGAAACTGCTTAGTGTTCTGTTAATTCATCTCACCGAGTTACAGTTCTCCCTTCAAGAAGCCTTTCGCTAAGACTGTTCTTGTGGAATTGGCAAAGTGATATTTCGAAGACCTTAGAGGGCTATGGTGAAAAAGGAAATATCTTCCGTTAAAAACTGGAAAAAAGCTTTCTGAGAAACTGCTTTGTGTTCTGTTAATTCATCTCACAGAGTTATAGCTTTCCCCTCAAAAAGCCTTTCGCTAAGGCTGTTGTTGTGGAATTTGCAAAGTGATATTTGGAATCCCAAAGAGGGCTATGGTGAAAATGGAAATATCCTAAGATAAAAACCGAAAATAACCTTTCTGAGAAACTGCTTTCTGTTCTGGTAGTTCATCTCACAGAGTTACAGCATTCTGCTCAAGGAGCCGTTCACTAAGACTGTTCTTGTGGAATTTGAAAAGTGACATTTGGAAGCCCTTAGAGGGCTATGGTGAAAAAGTAAATATCCTAAGATAAAAACTGAAAAGAAACTTTCTGAGAAACTGCTTTGTTTTCTGTTAATTCAACTCACACAGTTACAGCTTTACCTTCAAGAAGCCTTTCGCTAAGGCTGCTGTTGTGGTATTTGCAAAGTGATATTTGGAAGCCCATAGAGGGCTATGGTGAAAAAGGAAATATCTTCAGTTAAAAACTGAAAAGAAGCTTTCTGAGAAACTGCTGTGTGTTCTGTCAATTCATCTCAAAGAATTAGAGCTTTCCCCTGAAAACACCTTCCGCTAAGACTGTTCTTGTGGAATTTGCAAAGTGATAATTGGAAGCCCATAGATGGCTATGGTGAAAAAGGAAACATCCTAAGATAAAAACCGAGAAGAAGCTTCCTGAGAAACTGCTTTGTGTTCTTTTAGTTAATCTCACGGTGTTACCGCTTTCCCCTCAAGAAGCCATTCAGTAAGACTGTTCTTGTGGAATTTGCTAAGTGATATTTGGAAGCCCAGAGAGGGCTACGGTGAAAAAGGAAATATCTTCCGTTAAAAACTGGAAAGAAGATTTCCGAAAAACTGCTTTGTGTTCTGTTAATTCATCTCACAGAGTTACAGCTTTCCCCTCTAGAAGTCTTTGGCTAAGACTATTCTTGTGGAATTTGCAAAGTGATATTTCGAAGCCCTTAGAGGGCTATGGTGAAAAAGGAAATACCCTAAGATAAAAACTGAAAAGAAGCTTTCTGAGCAACTGCTTTGTTTTCTGTTAAATCAACTCACAGAGTTACAGCTTTCCCCTCAAGAAGCCTGTCGCTAAGGCTGTTTTTGTGGAATATGCAAAGTGATATTTGGAAGCCCATAGATGGCTATGGTGAAAATGGAAATATCCTAAGATAAAAATAGAAAAGAAGCTTTCTGAGATACTGCCTTGTGTTCTGTTAGTTCATCTCACAGAGTTACAGCTTTACCCTCACAAAACCGTTCACTAAGACTGTTCTTGTGAAATATGCAAAGTGATATTGGAAGCCCGTAGAGGGCTATGGTGAAAAAGGAAATAACTTCAGTTTAAAACTGGAAAGAATCTCTCTGAGAAACTACTTTGTGTTCTTTTAATTCAACTCACAGTGTTACAGCTTTCCCTTCAAAAAGCCTTTCGCTAAGACAGTTCTTGTGAAATTTGCAAAGTGATATTTGGAGCCCTTAGAAGGCGATGGTGAAAAAGGAAATATCCTAATATAAAAACTGAACAGAATCTTTCTGAGAAACTGCTTTGTGTACTGTTAATTCATCTCACAGAGTTAATGCTTGTCCCTGCAGAAGCCTTTCACTAAGACTGTTCTTGTGGAATTTGCAAAGAGAAATTTGGAAGCCTATAGAGGGCTATGGTGAAAAAGGGATTATCTTCCGTTAAAAACCGAAAAGAAGCTTTCTGAGAAACTGCTTTGTGTTCTGTTAGTTCATCTCACGGAGTTTGAGCTTTCCCCTCAAGGAGCCGTTCACTAAGACTCTTCTTGTGCAATTTGCAAATTCATATTTGGTAACCCATAGAGGGCTATGGTGAAAAAGGAAATATCTCCCGTTAAAAAGGAGAAAGCAGTTTCTTGAGAAACTGGCGTGTTTTCTGTTAACACATCTCACCGAATTAGAGCTTTCCCTTCCAGAAGCCTTTCGCTAAGACTGTTCTTGTGGAATTTGCAAGGTGATATTTTGAAGACCATAGAGGGCTATGGTGAAAAAGGAAATAGCCTAAGATAGAAACTGAAAAGAAGCTTTCTGAAAAACTGGTTTGTATTCTGTTGAATCATCTCAAAGAGTTAGAGCTTTCCCCTTAAGAAGCCTTTCGCAAATACTGTTCTTGTGGAATTTGCAAAGTGATATTCGGAAGCCCATAGAGTGCTATAGTGAAAATGGAAATATCCTAAGATAAAAACTGAAAAGAAGCTTTCTGAGAAACTGCCTTGTGTTCTGTTAGTTCATCTCATAGAGTTACAGCTTTCCCCTCAAGAAGCCGTTCACTAAGACTGTTCTTGTGAAATTTGCAAAGTGATATTTGGAAGCCCATAGAAGGCTATGGTGAAAAAGGAAATACCTTCAATTAGAAACTAGAAAGAAGCTTTCTGAGAAGCTGCTTTGTGTTCTGTTAATTCATCTCAGAGTGTTACAGCTTTCCCCTCAAATAGCCTGTCGCTAAGACTGTTCTTGAGGAACTTCCAAAGTGATATTTGGAAGCCCTTAGAGGGCTATGGTGAAAAAGCAATATCTTCCGTTAAAAACCGGAAAGAAGATTTCTGAGAAACTTCTTTGTGTTCTGTTAATTCATCTCACAGAGTTACAGCTTTCACCTCAAGAAGCCTTTCGCTAAGACTCTTCTTGTGGAATTTGCAAAGTGATATTTGGAATCTTATATAGGGCTACTGTGAAAAAGAAATATGTTCCGTTAAAAACTGAAAAGAAGCTTTCTGAGAAACTGCTTTGTGTTCTGTTAATTCATCTCACAGAGTTACAGCATATCCCTCCAGAAGCCTTTCGCTAAGACTGTTCTTGTGGAATTTGCAAAGTGTAATTTGGAAGCCCATGGAGGGCTATGGTGAAATAGGAAATATTTTCCGTTAATAACCGGAAAGAAGCTTTCTGAGAAACTGTTTTGTGTTCTGTTTATTCATCTCACAACGTTACAGCTTTCCCCTCAAGAAGTCGTTAACTAAGATTGTTTTTGTGGAATTTGGAAAGTGATATTTGGAAGCCCCTTGAGGGCTATGGTGAAAAAGGAAATAGCCTAAGATAAAAACTGATAAGAAGCTTTCTGAAAAACTGACTTGTGTTCTGTCAATTCAACTCACAGTGTTACAGCTTTCCCCTCAAGAAGACTTTCGATAAGACTGGTGTTGTGGAATTTGCAAAATGATATTTGGAAGTCCATACAGGGCTACGGTTAAAAAGGAAGTATCTTCCGTTAAAACTGGAAAGAAGCTTTCTGAGAAACTGCTTTGTGTTCTGTTAATTCATCTCACAGAGTTGCAGCTTTCCCCTCTAGAAGCCTTTCGCTAAGACTGTCCTTGTGGGATGTGCAAAGTGATATTTGGAAGCCCATAGAGGGCTATGGTGAAAAAGGAAATATCCTCAGTTAAAAACTGGAAAGAAGTTTTCTGAGAAACTGCTTTGTGTTCTGTTAATTTATCTCACAGAGTTACAGCTTTCGCCTCAACAAGTCTTTTGCTAAGACTGCTCTTGTGGCATTTTCAAAGTGATATTTGGAAGCCCATAGAGGGCTATGGCGAAAAAAGAAATATCTTCCGTTAAAAACTGGAAAGAATCTTTCTGAGAAACTGCTTTGTGTTCTGTTAATTCATGTCAGAGAGTTACAGCTTTCCCCTCCAGAAACCTTTCGCTAAGACTGTTGTTTTGTAATTTGCAAAGTGATATTTCGAAGCCCATTCAGGGCTATGCTGAAAAAGGAAATATCCTAAGATAAAAACTGAAAAGAAGCTTTCCTAGAAACTGCTTTGTGTTCTGTTAATTCATCTCACAGAGTTACAACTTTGCCTTCCAGAAGCCTTTCGCTAAGACTGTTCCTGTGGAATTTGCAAAGTAATATTTGGAAGCTCATAGAGGGCTATGATGAAAACAGAAATATCTTCAGTTAAAAACTGAAAAGAAGCTTTCTGAGAACCTGCCGTGTGTTTTGTTAATTATACATCTGACCGAATTACAGCTTTCCCCACAAGAAGCCTTCGCTAAGAATGTTCTTGTGGAATATTCAAAATCATATTTGGAAGCCCATAGAGGGCTGTGGTGAAAACGGAAATATCTTCCGATATAAACTGGAAAGAAGCTTTCTGAGAAACTGCTTTGTGTTCTGTTAATTCATTTCACAGAATTACAGCTTTCGCCTCAAGAAGTCTTTCGCTAAGAATCTTCTTGTGGAATTTGCAAAGTGATATTTGGAAGCCCATAGAATGCTATGGTGAAAAAGGAAATATCTTCCGTTAAAAACTGGATAGAAGATTTCTGAGAAACTGCTTTGTGTTCTGTTAATTCATCTCAGAGAGTTACAGCTTTCCCTCAAGAAGCCTTTCGCTAAGTCTGTTCTTGTGGAATTTGCAAAGTGATATTTGGAAGACCCTAGAGGGCTATGGTGAAAAAGGAAATATCTTCCGTTAAAAACCGAAAAGAAGATTTCTGAGAAACTGCTTTGTGTTCTGTTAATTCATCTCACAGTTACTGCTTTCCCCTCAAGAAGCCTTTCGCTAAGACTCTTCTTGTGGAATTGGCAAAGTGATATTTGGAAGCCCATAGAGGTCTATGGTGAAAAAGGAATATCTTCCGTTAAAAAATGGAAGAAGCTTTCTGAGAAACTGCTTTGTGTTCTGTTAATTCATCTCACAGAGTCACCGATTTCACCTCAAGAAGCCTTTCGCTTAGACTGTTCTTGTGGAATTTTCATAGTGATAATTTCAAGCCCATAGAGGGCTAAGGTGAAAAAGGAAATATCCTAAGTTAAAAACTGAAAAGAAGCTTTCTGAGAAACTACTTTGTGTTCTGTTAATTCATCTCACAGAGTTACAGCTTTGCCCTGAACAAGCCTTTCGCGAAGATTCTTCTTGTGGAATTTGCAAAGTGATATTTGGAAGCCCATAGAGTGCTATGGTGAAAAAGGAAATATTTTCCGTTAAAAACTGGAAAGAAGGTTTCTGAGAAACTGCTCTGTGTTCTGTTAAATCATCTCACAGAGTTACTGCTTTCCCAGCAAGAAGCCATTTTCTAAGATTCTTCTTGTGGATTTTGCAAAGTGATATTGGAAGCCCATAGAGCGCTATGGTGAAAAAGGAAATATCTTCCGTTAAAAACTGGAAAGAAGATTTCTGAGAAACTGATTTGTGTTCTGTTAATTCATCTCACAGAGTTACTGCGTTCCCCACAAGAAGCCTTTTGCTAAGACTGTTCTTGTGGAATTTGCAAAGTGATATTTGGAAGTCCATAGAGGGATATGGTAAAAAAGGATATATCTTCCGGTGAAAACTGGAAAGAAGCTTTCAGAGAAACTGCTTTGTGTTCTGTTAACTCATCTAACAGAGTTACAGCATTCCTTTCCAGAAGCCTTTCGCAAAGTCTGTTCATGTGGAATTTGCAAAGTGATTTTTGGAAGCCCATAGAGGGCTACAGGGAAAAAGGAAATATCTCCCGTTAAAAACTGGAAAGAAGCTTTCTGGGAAACTGCTTTGTGCTCTGTTAATTCATCTCACAGAGTTACAGCTTTACGCTCAAGGAGCCTTTCGCGAAGACTGTTCTAGTAGAATTTGCAAAGTGATATTTGGAAGTCCATAGAGGGCTGGGGTTAAAAAAGAAATATCTTCCGTGAAAAACTGGAAAGAAGCTTTCTGAGAAACTGCTCTGTGTTCTGTTAATTCATCTCACAGAGTTACATCTTTCCCTTCAAGAAGCCTTTCGCTAAGACAGTTCTTGTGGAATTTTCATAGTGATATTTTCAAGCCTATAGTGGGCTATGGTGAAAAAGGAAATATCCTAAGATAAAAACTGAAAAGAAGCATTCTGAGAAACTACTTTGTGTTCTGTTAATTCATCTCACAGAGTTACAGCTTTCCCCTGAAGAAGCCTTTCGCGAAGACTCTTCTTGTGGAATTTGCAAAGTGATATTTGGAAGCCCGTAGACGGCTATGGTGAAAAAGGAAATATCTTCCGTTAAAAACTCGAAAGAAGCTTTCTGAGAAACTGCTCTGTGTTCTGTTAATTCATCTCACAGATTTACAGCTTTCCCCTCAAGAAGCCTTTCGCTAAGACTGTTCTTGTGAAATTTTCAAAGTGATATTTGGAAGCCCATAGAAGGCTATGGTGAAAAAGGAAATATCTTATTTTAAAAACTGGAAAGAAGCTTTCTGAGAAATTGCTTTGTGTTCTGTTAATTCATTTCACAGAGTTACTGCGTTCCTCTCAAGAAGCCTTTCGCTAAGACTCTTCTTGTGGAATTTGTAAAGTGATATTTGGAAGCCCATAGAGGGCTATGGTGAAAAAGGAAAATCTTCCCTTAAAAACTGGAAAGAAGCTTTCTGAGAAACTGCTTTGTGTTCGGTTAATTCATCTCACAGTTACTGCTTTCCCCTCAAGAAGCTTTTCGCTAAGACTTTTCTTGTGGAATTGGCAAAGTGACATTTGGAAGCCCATGGATGGTTAAGGTGAAAAAGGAAATATTTTCCATTAAAAACTGGTAAGAAGCTTTCTGAGAAACTACTTTGTGTTCTGTTAAGTCATCTCACAGAGTTACCACTTTCCCCTCAAGAAGACCTTCGCTAAGACTATTCTTGTGGAATTTGCAAAGTGATATTTAGAAGTCCATAGAGGGCTACGGTGAAAAAGGAAATATCTTCCGTTAAACACTGGAAAGAAGTTTTGTGAGAAACTGCTTTGTGTTCTGTTAATTCATCCGACAGAGTTACAGCCTTCCCTTCAAGATGCGTTTCGCTACATCTATTTTTGTGGAATTTGCGCAGTGATATTTGGAAGCCCTTAGAGGACTATGGTGAAAAAGGAAATATCTTCCGTTAAAAACTTTAAAGAAGCTTTCTGAGAAACTACTTTGTGTTCTGTTAATTCATCTCACCGAGTTACAGCTTTCACTTCGAAGAACCTTTCGCTAAGACTCTTCTTGTGGAATTGGCAAAGTGATATTTGGAAGCCCATAGAGGGCTATGGTGGAAAAGGAAATATCTTCCATTAAAACCTGAAAAGAAGCTTTCTGAGAAACTGTTCTGTGTTCTGTTAATTCATCTCACAGAGTTACTGCTTTCCCATCAAGAAGCCTTTTGCTAAGTCTGTTCTTGTGGATTTGCAAAGTGATATTTAGAAACCCATTGAGGGCTATGGTGAAAAAGGAAATATCTTCCGTTAAAAACTGGAAAGAAGCTTTCTGAGAATCTACTTTGTGTTCTGTTAATTCATCTCACAGAGTTACAGCTTTCCCCTCAAGAAGCCTCTCGCTAAGACTGTTCTTGTGGAATTTTCAAAGTGATATTTGGAAGCTAATAGAGGGCTACGGTGAAAAAGGAAATATCTTCCGTTAATAACTGGAAAGAAACTTTCTGAGAAATTGCTTTGTGTTCTGTTAATTCATCTCACAGAGTTACTGCGTTCCTCTCAAGAAGCCTTTCGCTAAGACTCTTCTTGCGGAATTTGTAAAGTGATATTTGGAATCCCATAGAGGGTTATGGTGTAAAAGGAAAATCTTCCCTTAAAAACTGGAAAGAAGCTTTCTGAGAAACTGCTTTGTGTTCTGTTAATTCATCTCACAGTTACTGCTTTCCCATCAAGAAGCCTTTCGCTAAGACTCTTCTTGTGGAATTGGCAAAGTGATATTTGGAAGCCCATAGAGGTCTATGGTGAAAGAGGAAATATCTTCCGTTAAAAACTGGAAAGAATCTTTCTGAGAAACTGCTTTGTGTTCTGTTAATTCATCTCACAGAGTCACTCCTTTCACCTCAAGAAGCCTTTCGCTTAGACTGTTCTTGTGGAATTTTCATAGTGATATTTTCAAGCCCATAGAGGGCTAAGGTGAAAAAGGAAATATCCTAAGATAAAAACTGAAAGGAAGCATTCTGAGAAACTACTTTGTGTTCTGTTAATTCATCTCACAGAGTTACAGCTTTCCCCTGAAGAAGCCTTTCGGGAAGATTCTTCTTGTGGAATTTGCAAAGTGATATCTGGAAGCCCATAGAGGGACATGGTGAAAAAGGAAATATCTTCCGTTAAAAACTGGAAAGAAGCTTTCTGAGAAACTGCTCTGTGTTCTGTTAATTCATCTCACAGGGTTACTGCTTTCCCAGCAAGAAGCCATTCTCTAAGCTTCTTCTTGTGGATTTTGCAAAGTGATATTGGAAGCCCATAGAGCGCTATGGTGAAAAAGGAAATATCTTCAGTTAAAAACTGGAAAGAAGCTTTCTGAGAAACTACTTTGTGTTCTGTTAATTCATCTCACAGAGTTACAGCTTTCCCCTCAAGAAGCCTTTTGCTAAGAGTGTTCTTGTGGAATTTGCAATGGTATATTTGGAAGACCTTAGAAGGCTATGGTGAAAAAGGAAATATACTAAGATAAAAACTGAAAAGAAGCGTTCTGAGAAACTGCTTTGTGTTGTGTTAAATCATCTCAGAGAGGTACGATTTTCCCCTCAAGAAATCTTTCTCTAAGACTGATCTTGTGAAAATTGCAAAGTGATGTTTGGAAGCTCATAGGGGATATGGTGAAAAAGGAAATATACTAAGATAAAAACCGAAAAGAAACTTTCTGTGAAACTGCTTAGTGTTCTGTTAGTTCTTCTCACAGAGTTACAGCTTTCCCCTCAGGAAGCCGTTCACTAAGACTGTTCTTTTGAAATTTGGAAACTAATATTTGGAAGCCCATAGAGGGCTAAGGTGAAAAAGAAAATATCTTCCATTAAATACTGTAAAGAATCTTTCTGAGAAACTGCCTTGTGTTCTGTTAATTCATGTCACAGAGTTACAGCTTTCCACTCAAGAAGCCTTTCCCTAAGACTGTTCTTGTGGAATTTTCAAAGAGATATTTGGAAGCCCATAGAGAGCTATGGTGAAAAAGGAAATATCTTCCTTAAAAAGCTGGAAAGAAGCCTTCTGAGAGACAGCTTTGTGTTCCATTAATTCATCTCACAGAGTTACAGCTTTCCTCTCAAGAAGCCTTTCGCTAAGACTGTTCTTGTGGTATTTGCAAAGTGATATTTGGAAGCCCTTAAAGGGCCATGGTGAAAAAGGAAATATCTTCAGTTAAAAAGTGGAAAGGAGCTTTCTGAGAGACTGCTTTGTATTCTCTTAATTCATCTCACACAATTACAGCTTCCTTCCAAGAAGCCTTTCGCTGAGACTGCTCTTGTGGAATTTGCAGAGTGATATTTGGAAGCCCATAGAGGACTATGGTGAAAAAGTAAATATCTTCCATTAAAAACTGGAAAGAAGATTTCTGAGAAACTGCTTTGTGTTTTGTTAATTCATCTCCCAGAATTACATCTTTCCCCTCAAGAAGCCTTTCGCTAAGACTGTTCTTGTGGAATTTGCAAAGTGATATTTCAAAAACCATAGAGGACTATGGTGAAAATGGAAATATCCTAAGATAAAAACCGAAAAGAAGCTTTCTGAGAAACGGCTTTGTGTTCTGTTAATTCATCTCACAGTGTTACAAATTTCTCCTCAAGAAACTTATAGCTAAGTCTGATCTTGTGGAATTTGAAAAGTGATACTTGGAAGCCCTTAGGGGGCTATGGTGAAAAAGGAAGTATCTTCCGTTAAAATCTGGAAAGAAGATTTCTGAGAAACTACTTTGTGTTCTGTTATTTCATCTCAGAGACCTACAGCTTTCCCCTCAGGAAGCCTTTCGCTAAGACTGTTCTTGTGGAATTTGCATAGTGATATTTGGAATCCCATAGAGGGCTATGTTGAAAAAGGAAATATCTTCCGTTAAAAACTGGAAAGAATCTTTCTCAGAAACTCCTTTGTGTTCTGTTAATTCATCTCACAGTGTTACAGCTTTCTCCTCAAGAAGCCTTTCACTAAGAATGTTCTCGTGGAATTTGCAAAGTGATATTTGGAATCCCTTAGGGGCCTATGGTGAAAAAGGAAATATCGTAAGATAAAAACTGAAAAAAAGCTTTCTGAGGAAATGCTTTCTGTTCTTTTAATTCATCTCAGAGATTTACAGATTTCCGTTCAAGAAGCCTTTCGCAAAGACTCTTCTTTTGTAATTGGCAAAGTGATATTTGGAAGCCCATAGGGAGATACGGTGCAAATGGAAATATTCTAAGATAAAAACCGGAAAGAAATTTTTTGAGAAACTGCTTTGTCTTCTGTTAATTCATCTCACAGAGTTACAGCTTTCCCCCCAAGAAGCCTTTCGCTAAGACTCTTCATGTGGAATTTGTAAAGTGATATTTGGAAGCCCATCGAGGGCTAAGGGGAATATGGAAATATCCTAAGATGAAAACCGAAAAGAAGCTTTCTGGGAAACTGTTTTGTGTTCTGTTAGTTCATCTCACAGAGTTACAGCTTTCCCTTCAAGAAGCCGTTCACTAAGACAGTTTTTGTGAAATTTGCAAACTGATATTGGGAAGCCCATAGAGGGCCATGGTGAAAAAGGAAATATCTTCAGTTAAAAACTGAAAGAAGCTTCCTGAGAAACTGCTTTGTGTTCTGTAAATTCATCTCACACAGTTACAGCTTTCCCCTCAAGAAGCCTTTCGCTGAGGTTGTTCTTGTGGAATTTGCAACGTGATATTTGGAAGCCCACAGAGGGCTAAGGTGAAAAAGGAAATATCTTCCGTTAAAAACTGAAAAGAAGATTTCTGAGAGGCTGCTTTGGGTTCTGTTAATTCATCTCACAGACTTACAGCTTTCCCCTCAAGAAGCCTTTCCATAAGACTGTTCTTGTGGAATTTGCAAAGTGATATTTGGAAGCCCTTAGAGGGCTATGGTGAAAAAGGAAATATCCTAAAATAAAAAAAAAAAGGAATCTTACTGAGAAACTGTTTTGTGTTCTGTTAATTCATCTCACAAAGTTACAGCTTTTCCTTTAAGAAACTTTTCTCTAAGACTGTTCTTGTGGAATTTACAAAGTGATATTTGGAAGCCCATAGAGGGCTATGGTGAAAAAGGATATATCTTCCGTTAAAAACTGGAAATAATCTTTCTAAGAAACTGCTTTGTGTTTTTTTAAATTCATCTCAGAGAGTTACAGCTTTTCCTCAAGAAGCCATTCGCTAAGACTATTGTTTGGAATTTACAACGTGATGTTTGGTAACCCTTAGAGGGCTATGGTGAAAAAGGAAATATCCTAAGATAAAAACTGAAAAGAAGCTTTCTGAGAAACTGCTTTGTGTTCTGTTAATTCATCTCACAGAGTTACAGCTTTCCCTTCAAGAAGCCTTTCGCTAAGTCTGTTCTTGTGAATTTGCAAGGTGATAGTTGGAAGCCCGTAAGTGGCCATGTTGAAAAAGGAAATATCTTCAGTTAAAAACTGGAAAGAAGATTTCTGAGAGACTGCTTTGTGTTCTGTTAATTCATCTCACAGAGTTACAGCTCTCCCGTCAAGAATTCTTTCGTGAAGGCTGTTGTTGTTTAACTTGCAAAGTGATATTTGCAAGCCCGTAGAGGGCTATGGTGAAAAAGGAAATATCTTCAGTTTAAAACTGAAAAGAAGCCTTCTGAGAAACTCCTTTTTGTTCTGTTAATTCATCTCAGAGGGTTACAGCTTTCTCCTCAAGAAGCCTTTCGCTAGGATTGTTCTTGTGGAATTTGGAAATTGATATTTGGACGCACATAGAGTGCTATGGTGAAAAAGGAAATATCTTAAGTTAAACACTGGAAAGAAGCTTTCTGAGAAAGTATTTTGTGTTCTGTTAATCCTTCTCACAGAATTACAGCTTTCTCCACAAGAAGCCTTTCGCTAAGACTGTTCTTTTGGAATTTGCACTGTGATATTTGAAAGCCCAAAGTGGTCTATGGTGAAAAAGGTAATATCTTCAGATAAAAACTGGAAAGAAGTCTTCTGAGAAAACGCTTTGTGTTCTGTTAATTCATCTCACAGAGATACAGCTTTCCCCTCATGAAACCTTTCGCTAAGACTTTTCTTGTGGAATTTGCAAAGTGATATTTGGAAGCCCTTAGAGAACTATGGTGAAAAAGGAAATATCCTAAGATAAAAACTGAAAAGAAGCTTTCTGAGGAACTGCTTTCTGTACTGTTAACTCATCTCAGAGATTTACAGCCTTCTGTTCAAGAAGCCTTTCGCAAAGACTGTTCTTTTGAAATTTGCAAAGTGATATTTGGAAGCCCATAGAGAGCTATGGTGAAAATGGAAATATCCTAAGATAAAAGCCGAAAAGAAGCTTTCTGAGAAACTGCTTTGTCTTTTGTTAATTCTCCTCACAGAGTTACAGCTTTCCTCTCAAGAAGCCTTTCTCTAAGACTGTTCTTGTGGAATATGCAAAGTGATATTTGGAAGCCCATAGAGGTCTAAGCTCAAAATGGAATTATGCTAAGATAAAAACTGAAAAGAAGCTTTCTGGAAAATTGCTTTGTGTTCTGTTAGTTCATCTCACAGTGTTACAGCTTTCCCCTCAAGAAGCCATTCACTAAGACTGTTTTTGTGAAATTTGCAAACTGATATTTGGAAGCCCATAGAGGGCTACGGTGAAGAAGGAAATATCCTAAGATAAAAACTGAAAAGTAGCTTTCTGTGAAACTGCTTTGTGTTCTGTTAATTCATCTCACTGAGTTACAGCTTTCCCCTCAAGAAGCCTTTCGCTAAGGCTGTTCTTGTGGAATTTGCAAAGTGATATTTGGAATCCCATAGAGGGCTATGGTGAAAAAGGAAATATTTTACTTTAAAAACTGGAAAGAAGCTTTCTGAGAAACTGTTTTGGGTTCTGTTAATTCATCTCACAGAGTTACGGCTTTTTCCTCAAGAAGCCTTTCGGTAAGCCTTTTCTTGTGGAATTTGCAAAGTGATATTTGGAAGCCCACAGAGGGCTAAGGAGAAAAAGGAAATATCTTCCATTAAAAACTGGAAATAAGATATCTGAGAAACTGATTTCAGTTCTGTTAATTCACCTCACAGAGTTACAGCTTTCCCCTCAAGAAACCTTTCCCGAAGACTGTTCTTGTGGAATTTGAAAAGTGATATTTGGAAGCCCATAGAGAGCTATGGTGAAAAAGCAAATATCCTAAGATAAAAACCCAAAGGAGTCTTTTTGAGAAACTTCTTTGTGTTCTGTTAATTCATTTCAGAGAATTATAGCTTTCCCCTCAAGAAGCCTTTCAATAACGCAGTTGTTGTGGAATTTGCAAAGTCTTCCTTGGAAACCCTTACAGGGTTATGGTGAAAATGGAAATATCCTAAGATAAAAACCGAAAAGAAGCGTTCTGAGAAACTGCTTTGTGTTCTGTTAGTTCATCTCACGGAGTTACACCTTTTCCCTCAAGAAGGCTTTCCCTAAGACTGTTCTTGTGGAATTTGCAAAGTGATATTGGAAGCCCTGAAGGGCTATGCTGAAAAAGGAAATATCTTCCGTTAAAAACTGGAAAGAGGCTTTCTGAGAAACTGCTGTGGGTTCTGTTAATTCATCTCACAGAGCTAGAGCTTTCCCTTCAAGAAGCCTTTCGCTAAGACTGTTCTTGTGGAATTTGCAAAGTGATATTTGGAAGCCCATAGAGGCCTATAGTGGAAAAGGAAATATCTTCCATTAAAAACTGGAAAGAAACTTTCTGAGAAACTGCTTTGTATTCTGTTAATTCATCTCATAGAGGTACAGCTTTCTCCCAACGAAGATTTTCGCAAAGGCTGTTCTTGTGGAATTTGCACAGTGATATTTGAAAGCCCATAGAGGGCTATCGTGAAAAAGAAAACATCTTCCATTAAAAACTGAAAAGAAGATTTCTGAGAAACTGTTTTGTGTCTGTTAATTCATCTTACAGATTTACATCTTTCTCCTCAAAAAGCCTTTCACTATGTCTGTTCTTGTGGAATTTCAAATGTGATATTTGGAAGCCCTTAGAGGGCTCTGGTGAAAAAGAAAATATCTTCCGTTAAAAACTTGAGAGAAGATTTCTGAGAATCTGTTTTGTGTTTTCTTAAATGATCTCACAGAGTTACAGCTTTCCCCTCAAGAAGCCTTTCCCTAAGACTGTTCTTGTGGAATTTGCAAAGAGATATTTAGAAGCCCATAGAGAGCTGTGGCAAAAAAGAAAATATCTTCCGTTAAAAACTGAAAAGAAGATTTCTGAGAAACTACTTTGTCTTTGTTAATTCATCTCACAGAGTTACAGCTTTCCCCTCAAGAAGCCTTTCCCCAAGACTGTTTTTGTGGAATTTGAAAGTGATTTTTGAAAGCCCATGGGGGTCTATGGTGAAAAAGGAAATATCCTAAGATAAAAACTGAAAAGAGGCTTTCTGAGAAACTGTTTTGTGTTCTGTTAATTCATCGCACAGAGTTTCAGCTTTCCCCTTAAGAAGACTTTCTCTAAGACTGTTCTTGTGGAATTTGCAAAGTGATATTTGGAAGCCCATAGAGGGCTACGGTGAAAAAGGAAATATCATAAGATAAAAACTGGAAAGAAGCTTTCTGAGAAACAGTTTTGTGTCTGTTAATTCATCTTACAGATTTACAACTTTCTCCTCAAAAAGCCTTTCGGTAAGACTGTTCTTGTGGAACTTGAAATGAGGTATTTGGAAACCAATAGAGGGCTATAGTGAAAAAGGAAATATCTTCCATTAAAAACTTGAAGGAAAAATTCTGAGAAACAGCTTTGTGTTTTGTTAATTGACCTCAGAGAGTTACAGCTTTCCCCTCAAGAAGTCTTTCCCTAAGACTGTTCTTGTGGAATGTGCAAAGTGATATTTGGAAGCCCATAGTGGGCTCTGGCGAAAAAGAAAATATCCTAACATAAAAACCGAAAGGAAGCTTTCTGAGAAACTGCACTGTGTTCTCTTAATTCATCTCACAGAGTTATATCTTCCCCTCAGGAAGCTGTTCACTAAGACTGTTCTTGTGGAATTTGCAAAGTGATATTTGGAAGCCCATAGAGGGATATGGTGAAAAGAAAATATCTTCCGTTAATAACTGGAAAGAAACTTTCTGATTAACTGCTTTGTTGTCTGTTAATTCGTCTAACAAAGCTACAGATTTCCCCTCAAGAAGCCTTTCGCTAAGACTGTTCTTGTGGAAGTTGCAAAGTGAACTTTGGAATCCCATAGAGGAATAGGGTGAAAAAGAAAATATCTTCCGTTAAAAACTGGAAAGCAGCTTTCTGAGAAAGTGCTTTGTGGTCTGTTAATTCATCTCACAGAGCTACAGCTTTCCCCTCAAGAAGACTTTCGCTTAGACTGTTCTTGTGGAATTTGCAAAGTGACATTTGTAAGCCCATACAGGGCTATGCTGACAAAGGAAATATCCTAAGATAAAAACTGAAAAGAAGCTTTCTGAGAAACTGCTTTGTGTTCTGTTAATTCATCTCCCAGAGTTACAGCTTTCCCCTCAAGAAGCCGTTCACTAGACAGTTCTTGTGAAAATTGCAAAGTGATTTTTGGAAGCCCACAGAGGGCTATGGTGAAAAAGGAAATATCTTCCTTTAAAAACTGGAAAGAAGCTTTCTGGAAACTCTTTTGTGTTCTGTTAATTCATCTCACAGAGTTACAGCTTTCTCCTCAAGAAAACTTTCGCTAAGACTGTTCTTGTGGAATTTGCAAAGTGATATTAGGAAACACATAGAGGTCAACTGTGAAAAAGGAAATATTTTCCGTTAAAAAATGAAAACAAGATTTCTGAAAAACTGCCTTGGGTTCTTTTAATTCATCTCACAGAGTAGCACCTTTCCCCTCAATAAGCCTTTCCCTAAGACTTTTCTTGTGGAATTTGCAAAGTGATATTTTGTAGCCCATAGAGCGCTATGGTGAAAAAGGAAATATCCTAAGATAAAAACTGAAAAGAAGTTTTCTGAGAGACTGCTTAGTGTTCTGTTAATTCATCTCACAGAGTTACAGCTTTCCCCTCAAGAAGCCGTTCACTAAGACTGTTCTTGTGGAATTTGGAAATTGATAATTGGAAGCCCATAGGGGGCTATGGTGAAAAAGAAAATATTCTGAGATAATAAACGAAAAGAAGCTTTCTAAGAAACTGCTTTTTATTCTGTTATTTCTTTTCACAAGGTTACAGCTTTTACCTCAAGAAGCCTTTCGCTAAGACTGTTCTTGTGGAATTTGCAAAGTGATATTTGGAAGCCCATAGAGGGCTATTGTGAAAAAGGAATTATCTTACGTTAAAAACTGGAAAGGAGCTTTCTGGAAACGGTTTTGTGTTCTGTTAATTCATCACACAGAGTTACAGCTTTCTTCTCAAGAAGCCTTTCACTAAGACTCTTCTTGTGGAATTTACAGAGTGAAATTTGGAAGCCCATAGAGGGCTAAGGTGAAAAAGGAAATATTTTCCGTGAAAAAATGAAAAGAAGATTTCTGAGAAATTGCTTTGGGTTATTTTAATTCATCTCACAGAGTTACACTTTTCCCGTCAAAGAGCCTTTCCCTCAGACTGTTATTGTGGCATTTGAAAAGTGATATTTGGAATCCCATAGAGGGCTATGGTGAAACAGGAAATATCCTCCGTAAAAACTGGAAAGAATCTTTCGGAGAAACTGTTTTGTGTTCTGTTAATTCATCTCACAGAGTTACAGCTTTCCTCTCAAGAAGTCTTTCATAAACGCTGTTCTTGTTAAATTTGCAAAGTGATATTTGGAAGCCCATAGAGGGCTATGGTGAAATAGGAAATATCTTCAGTTAAAAAATGAAAAGAAGCTTTCTGAGAAACTGATTTTTGTTCTGTTAATTCATCTCAGAGAGTTACAGCTTTCTCCTCAAGAAGCCTTTCGCTAGGACTGGTCTTGTGGAATTTGCAAAGTGATATTTGGAAGCCCATAGAGTGCTATGGTGAAAAAGGAAATATCTTCACTTAAAAACTGGAAAGAAGATTTCTAAGAAACTTTTTTGTGTTCTCTTCTTTCATCTCACAGAGTTTCAGCTTTCTCCGCAAGAAGCCTTCCGCTAAGACTGTTCTTGTGGAATTTGCAAAGTGATATTTGAAAGCCTAAAGAGGTCTATGGTGAAAAAGGAAATATCTTCAGTTAAAAACTGGAAAGAAGTTTTCTGAGAAAATGCTTTGTGTTCTGTTAATTCATCTCAGAGATTTACAGATATCCGTTCAAGAAGCCTTTCGGTAAGAATCTTCTTTTGTAATTGGCAAAGTGATATTTGGAAGCCCATAGGGAGCTATGTTGCAAATGGAAATATTCTAAGATAAAAACCGGAAAGAAATTTTCTGAGAAACTGCTTTGTGTTCTGTTAATTCATCTCCCAGAGTTACAGCTTTCCCCTCAAGAAGCCGTTCACTAGACAGTTCTTGTGAAAATTGCAAAGTGATTTTTGGAAGCCCATAGATGGCTATGGTGAAAAAGGAAATATCTTCCTTTAAAAACTGGAAAGAAGCTTTCTGGAAACTCTTTTGTGTTCTGTTAATTCATCTCACAGAGTTACAGCTTTCTCCTCAAGAAAACTTTCGCTAAGACTGTTCTTGTGGAATTTGCAAAGTGATATTAGGAAACACATAGAGGTCAATTGTGAAAAAGGAAATATTTTCCGTTAAAAAATAAAAACAAGATTTCTGAAAAACTGCCTTGGGTTCTTTTAATTCATCTCACAGAGTAGCACCTTTCCCCTCAATAAGCCTTTCCCTAAGACTTTTCTTGTGGAATTTGCAAAGTGATATTTTGTAGCCCATAGAGGGCTATGGTGAAAAAGGAAATATCCTAAGATAAAAACTGAAAAGAAGTTTTCTGAGAGACTGCTTAGTGTTCTGTTAATTCATCTCACAGAGTTACAGCTTTCCCCTCAAGAAGCCGTTCACTAAGACTGTTCTTGTGGAATTTGGAAATTGATAATTGGAAGCCCATAGGGGGCTATGGTGAAAAAGAAAATATTCTGAGATAATAAACGAAAAGAAGCTTTCTAAGAAACTGCTTTTTATTCTGTTATTTCTTTTCACAAGGTTACAGCTTTTACCTCAAGAAGCCTTTCGCTAAGACTGTTCTTGTGGAATTTGCAAAGTGATATTTGGAAGCCCATAGAGGGCTATGGTGAAAAAGGAATTATCTTACGTTAAAAACTGGAAAGGAGCTTTCTGGAAACGGTTTTGTGTTCTGTTAATTCATCACACAGAGTTACAGCTTTCTTCTCAAGAAGCCTTTCGCTAAGACTCTTCTTGTGGAATTTACAGAGTGAAATTTGGAAGCCCATAGAGGGCTAAGGTGAAAAAGGAAATATTTTCCGTGAAAAAATGAAAAGAAGATTTCTGAGAAATTGCTTTGGGTTATTTTAATTCATCTCACAGAGTTACACTTTTCCCGTCAAAGAGCCTTTCCCTCAGACTGTTATTGTGGCATTTGAAAAGTGATATTTGGAATCCCATAGAGGGCTATGGTGAAACAGGAAATATCCTCCGTAAAAACTGGAAAGAATCTTTCGGAGAAACTGTTTTGTGTTCTGTTAATTCATCTCACAGAGTTACAGCTTTCCTCTCAAGAAGTCTTTCATAAACGCTGTTCTTGTTAAATTTGCAAAGTGATATTTGGAAGCCCATAGAGGGCTATGGTGAAATAGGAAATATCTTCAGTTAAAAAATGAAAAGAAGCTTTCTGAGAAACTGATTTTTGTTCTGTTAATTCATCTCAGAGAGTTACAGCTTTCTCCTCAAGAAGCCTTTCGCTAGGACTGGTCTTGTGGAATTTGCAAAGTGATATTTGGAAGCCCATAGAGTGCTATGGTGAAAAAGGAAATATCTTCACTTAAAAACTGGAAAGAAGATTTCTAAGAAACTTTTTTGTGTTCTCTTCTTTCATCTCACAGAGTTTCAGCTTTCTCCGCAAGAAGCCTTCCGCTAAGACTGTTCTTGTGGAATTTGCAAAGTGATATTTGAAAGCCTAAAGAGGTCTATGGTGAAAAAGGAAATATCTTCAGTTAAAAACTGGAAAGAAGTTTTCTGAGAAAATGCTTTGTGTTCTGTTAATTCATCTCAGAGATTTACAGATATCCGTTCAAGAAGCCTTTCGGTAAGAATCTTCTTTTGTAATTGGCAAAGTGATATTTGGAAGCCCATAGGGAGCTATGTTGCAAATGGAAATATTCTAAGATAAAAACCGGAAAGAAATTTTCTGAGAAACTGCTTTGTGTTCTGTTAATTCATCTCCCAGAGTTACAGCTTTCCCCTCAAGAAGCCGTTCACTAGACAGTTCTTGTGAAAATTGCAAAGTGATTTTTGGAAGCCCATAGATGGCTATGGTGAAAAAGGAAATATCTTCCTTTAAAAACTGGAAAGAAGCTTTCTGGAAACTCTTTTGTGTTCTGTTAATTCATCTCACAGAGTTACAGCTTTCTCCTCAAGAAAACTTTCGCTAAGACTGTTCTTGTGGAATTTGCAAAGTGATATTAGGAAACACATAGAGGTCAATTGTGAAAAAGGAAATATTTTCCGTTAAAAAATAAAAACAAGATTTCTGAAAAACTGCCTTGGGTTCTTTTAATTCATCTCACAGAGTAGCACCTTTCCCCTCAATAAGCCTTTCCCTAAGACTTTTCTTGTGGAATTTGCAAAGTGATATTTTGTAGCCCATAGAGGGCTATGGTGAAAAAGGAAATATCCTAAGATAAAAACTGAAAAGAAGTTTTCTGAGAGACTGCTTAGTGTTCTGTTAATTCATCTCACAGAGTTACAGCTTTCCCCTCAAGAAGCCGTTCACTAAGACTGTTCTTGTGGAATTTGGAAATTGATAATTGGAAGCCCATAGGGGGCTATGGTGAAAAAGAAAATATTCTGAGATAATAAACGAAAAGAAGCTTTCTAAGAAACTGCTTTTTATTCTGTTATTTCTTTTCACAAGGTTACAGCTTTTACCTCAAGAAGCCTTTCGCTAAGACTGTTCTTGTGGAATTTGCAAAGTGATATTTGGAAGCCCATAGAGGGCTATGGTGAAAAAGGAATTATCTTACGTTAAAAACTGGAAAGGAGCTTTCTGGAAACGGTTTTGTGTTCTGTTAATTCATCACACAGAGTTACAGCTTTCTTCTCAAGAAGCCTTTCGCTAAGACTCTTCTTGTGGAATTTACAGAGTGAAATTTGGAAGCCCATAGAGGGCTAAGGTGAAAAAGGAAATATTTTCCGTGAAAAAATGAAAAGAAGATTTCTGAGAAATTGCTTTGGGTTATTTTAATTCATCTCACAGAGTTACACTTTTCCCGTCAAAGAGCCTTTCCCTCAGACTGTTATTGTGGCATTTGAAAAGTGATATTTGGAATCCCATAGAGGGCTATGGTGAAACAGGAAATATCCTCCGTAAAAACTGGAAAGAATCTTTCGGAGAAACTGTTTTGTGTTCTGTTAATTCATCTCACAGAGTTACAGCTTTCCTCTCAAGAAGTCTTTCATAAACGCTGTTCTTGTTAAATTTGCAAAGTGATATTTGGAAGCCCATAGAGGGCTATGGTGAAATAGGAAATATCTTCAGTTAAAAAATGAAAAGAAGCTTTCTGAGAAACTGATTTTTGTTCTGTTAATTCATCTCAGAGAGTTACAGCTTTCTCCTCAAGAAGCCTTTCGCTAGGACTGGTCTTGTGGAATTTGCAAAGTGATATTTGGAAGCCCATAGAGTGCTATGGTGAAAAAGGAAATATCTTCACTTAAAAACTGGAAAGAAGATTTCTAAGAAACTTTTTTGTGTTCTCTTCTTTCATCTCACAGAGTTTCAGCTTTCTCCGCAAGAAGCCTTCCGCTAAGACTGTTCTTGTGGAATTTGCAAAGTGATATTTGAAAGCCTAAAGAGGTCTATGGTGAAAAAGGAAATATCTTCAGTTAAAAACTGGAAAGAAGTTTTCTGAGAAAATGCTTTGTGTTCTGTTAATTCATCTCAGAGATTTACAGATTTCCGTTCAAGAAGCCTTTCGGTAAGAATCTTCTTTTGTAATTGGCAAAGTGATATTTGGAAGCCCATAGGGAGCTATGTTGCAAATGGAAATATTCTAAGATAAAAACCGGAAAGAAATTTTCTGAGAAACTGCTTTGTCTTCTGTTAATTCATCTCACAGAGTTACAGCTTTCCCCCTAAGAAGCCTTTCGCTAAGACTGTTCTTGTGGAATTTGTAAAGTGATATTTGGAAGCCCATCGAGGGCTAAGGTGAAAATGGAAATATCCTAAGATGAAAACCGAAAAGAAGCTTTTTGGGAAACTGTTTTGTGTTCTGTTAGTTCATCTCACAGATTTACAGCTTTCCCTTCAAGAAGCCGTTCACTAAGACAGTTTTTGTGAAATTTACAAACTGATATTTGGAAGCCCTTAGAGGGCCATGGTGAAAAAGGAAACATCTTCAGTTAAAAACTGAAAGAAGCTTCCTGAGAAACTGCTTTGTGTTCTGTAAATTCATCTCACAGAGTTACAGCTTTCCCCTCAAGAAGCCTTTCGCTGAGGTTGTTCTTGTGGAATTTGCAACATGATATTTGGAAGCCCAAAGAGGGCTACGGTGAAAAAGGAAATATCTTCCTTTAAAAACTGGAAAGAAGCTTTCTGAGAAACTGTTTTGTGTTCTGTTAATTCATCTCACAGAGTTAGAGCTTTCTCCTCAAGAATTCTTTCGCTAAGACTTTTCTTGGGGAATTTGCAAAGTGATATTTGGAAGCCCACAGAGGGCCTAGGTGAAAAAGGAAATATCTTCCGTTAAAAACTGAAAAGAAGATTTCTGAGAGACTGCTTTGGGTTCTGTTAATTCATCTCACAGACTTACAGATTTCCCCTCAAGAAGCCTTTCCCTAAGACTGTTCTTGTGGAATTTGCAACGTGATATTTGGAAGCCCATAGAGAGCTATGGTGAAAAAGGAAATATCCTAAAATAAAAAAACAAAGGAATCTTACTGAGAAACTGTTTTGTGTTCTGTTAATTCATCTCACAGAGTTACAGCTTTCCCTTCAAGAAGCCTTTCGCTAAGTCTGTTCTTGTGAATTTGCAAAGTGATAGTTGGAAGCCCGTAAGTGACCATGTTGAAAAACAAAATATCTTCAGTTAAAAACTGGAAAGAAGATTTCTGAGAGACTGCTTTGTGTTCTGTTAATTCATCTCACAGAGTTACAGCTTTCTCCTCAAGACGCCTTTCGGTAAGCCTTTTCTTGTGGAATTTGCAAAGTGATATTTGGAAGCCCACAGAGGGCTAAGGAGAAAAAGGAAATATCTTCCGTTAAAAACTGGAAATAAGATATCTGAGAAACTGATTTGAGTTCGGTTAATTCACCTCACAGAGTTACAACTTTCCCCTCAAGAAGTCTTTCCCTAAGACTGTTCTTGTGGAATGTGCAAAGTGATATTTGGAAGCCCATAGTGGGTTCTGGCGAAAAAGAAAATATCCTAAGATAAAAACCGAAAGGAAGCCTTCTGAGAAACTGCACTGTGTTCTCTTAATTCATCTCACAGAGTTATATCTTCCCCTCAGGAAGCTGTTCACTAAGACTGTTCTTGTGGAATTTGCAAAGTGATATTTGGAAGCCCATAGAGGGATATGGTGAAAAGAAAATATCTTCCGTTAAAAACTGGAAAGAAACTTTCTGATTAACTGCTTTGTTGTCTGTTAATTCGTCTAACAAAGCTACAGATTTCCCCTCAAGAAGCCTTTCGCTAAGACTGTTCTTGTGGAAGTTGCAACGTGATCTTTGAATCCCTTAGAGGAATAGGGTGAAAAAGAAAATATCTTCCGTTAAACACTGGAAAGCAGCTTTCTGAGAAACTGATTTGTGGTCTGTTAATTCATCTCACAGAGCTACAGCTTTCCCCTCAATAAGACTTTCGCTTAGACTGTTCTTGTGGAATTTGCAAAGTGACATTTGTAAGCCCATACAGGGCTATGTTGACAAAGGAAATATCCTAAGATAAAAACTGAAAAGAAGCTTTCTGAGAAACTGCTTTGTGTTCTGTTAATTCATCTAACAGAGTTACAGCTTTCCCCTCAAGAAACCTTACACTAAGACTGTTCTTGTGGAATTTGCAAAGTAATATTTGGAAGCCTATAGAGGGCTATGGTGAAAATGGAAATATCCTAAGATAAAAACGGAAAAGAAGCTTTCTGAGAAACCGCTTTGTGTTCTGTTAGTTCATCTCCCAGAGTTACAGCTTTCCCCTCAAGAAGCCGTTCACTAGACAGTTCTTGTGAAACTTGCAAAGTGATTTTTGGAAGCCCATAGAGGGCTATGGTGAAAAAGGAAATATCTTCCTTTAAAAACTGGAAAGAAGCTTTCTGGAAACTCTTTTGTGTTCTGTTAATTCATCTCACAGAGTTACAGCTTTCTCCGCAAGAAGCCTTCCGCTAAGACTGTTCTTGTGGAATTTGCAAAGTGATATTAGGAAACACATAGAGGTCAATTGTGAAAAAGGAAATATTTTCCGTTAAAAAATGAAAACAAGATTTCTGAGAAAATGCTTTGTGTTCTGTTAATTCATCTCAGAGATTTACAGATTTCCGTTCAAGAAGCCTTTCGCAAAGAATCTTCTTTTGTAATTGGCCAAGTGATATTTGGAAGCCCATAGGGAGCTATGGTGCAAATGGAAATATTCTAAGATAAAAACGGAAAAGAAGCTTTCTGAGAATCTGCTTTGTGTTCTTTTAATTCATTTCACAGAGTTACAGCTTTCCCCTCAAGATGCCTTTCGCTGACACTATTCTTGTGGAATTTTCAAAGTGATATTTGGAAGCCCAAAGAGGGCTATGGTTAAAAACGAAATATCCAAAGATAAAAACTAAAAAGAAGCTTTCTGAGGAACTGCTTTCTGTTCTGCTAATTCATCTCAGAGATTTACAGCTTTCCGTTCAAGAAGCCTTTCGCAAAGACTGTTTTTTTGGAATTGGAAAAGTGATATTTGGAAGGCCATAGAGAGCTATGGTGCATATGGAAATATCCTAAGATAAAAACCGAAAAGAAGCTTTCTGAGAAACTGCTTTGTGTTCTGTTAATTCATCTCAGAGAGTTACAGCTTTCTCCTCAAGAAGCCCTTCGCTAAGACTGTTCTTCTGAAATTTGCAAACTGATATATGAAAGCCCATAGAAGGCTATGGTAATAAAGAAAATAACTTCGGTTAGAAACTGGAAAGACGCTTTCTGAGAAACTACTTTGTGTTCTGTTAATTCATCTCACACTGTTACAGCTTTCCCTTCAAGAAGCCTTCCCCTAAGAGTATTCTTGTGGAATTTGCAAAGTTATATTTGGAAGCACTTAGAGAGCTATGGTGAAAAAGAAAATATCGTAACATAAAAACCGAAAAGATGGTTTATGAAAAACTGCACTGTGTTCTCTTAATTCATTTCACAGAGTTATAGCTTTCCCCTCAAGAAACCGTTCACTAAGACTGTTCTTGTGGAATTTGCAAAGTGATATTTGGAAGCCCATAGGGGGATACGGTGAAAAAGGAAATATCTTTCGTTAAAAACTGGAAACAAGCTTTCAGATAACCTGTTTTGTGTTCTGTTAATTCAACTCATAGAGTTACAGCTTTCCCCTAAAAAGCCTGTCTCAAGGAGCCCTTCGCTAAGGCTGTTCTTGTGAAATTTGCAAAGTGATATTTGGAAGCCCATAGAGGGATATGGTGAAAAAGGAAATATCTTCCGATATAAACTGGAAAGAAGCTTTCTGAGAAACTGCTTTGTGTTCTATTAATTCATTGCACAGAGCTACAGCTTTCCCCTCAAGAAGCCTTTCCCTAAGACTGTTCTTGTGGAATTTGCAATGTGATATGTGGAAGCCCATAGAGGGCTATGCTGAAAAAGGAAATATCTTCCGTAAAAACTGGAAAGAAGATTTCTGAGAAACCGCTCTGGGTTCTGTCAATTCATCTCACAGAGTTACAGCTTTCCCTTCAAGAAGCATTTCGCTAAGACTGTTCTTGTGGAATTTTCAAAGTGATATTCGGAAGCCCTTAGAAGGCTTTGTTGGAAAAGGAAATATCTTCCGTTAAAAACAGGAAAGAAGCTTTCTGAGAAACTGCTTTGTGTTCTGTTAGTTCATCTCAAGGAGTTACAGCTTTCCTCTATTCTTGTGATATTTGCAAAGTGATATTTGGAAGCCCATAGAGGGCTATGGTGAACAAAGAAATATCTTCCGTTAAAAAGTGGAAAGAAGTTTTCTGAAAAACAGTTTTGTGTCCGTTAATTCATATTACAGATTTAAGCATTCTCCACCAAAAGCCTTTCGCTAAGACTGTTCTTGTGGAACTTGAAATGTGATATTTGGAAACCCATAGAGGGCTATGGTGAAAAAGGAAATATCTTCCATTAAAATCTTGGAAGAAGATTTCTGAGAAACTGCTTTTTTTTTTTGTTAATTGATCTCAGAGAGATACAGCTTTCCCCTCAAGAAGTCTTTCCCTAAGACTGTTCTTGTGGAATCTGCAAAGTGATATTTGGAAGCCCATAGGGGGCTCTGGAGAAAAAGAAAATATCCTAAGATAAAAACCGAAAGGAAGCATTATGAGAAACTGCGCTGTGTTCTCTTAATTCATCTCATAGAGTTACAGATTTCCCCTCAAGAAGCCATTCACTAAGACTGTTCTTGTGGAATTTGAAAAGTGATATTTGGAAGCCCATAGAGGGCTATGCTGAAAAAGGAAATATCTTCCGTAAAAACTGGAAAGAAGATTTCTGAGAAACTGCTCTGGTTCTGTTAATTCATCTCACAGAGTTACAGCTTTCCCTTCAAGAAGCATTTCGCTGACTGTTCTTGTGAAATTTGCAAAGTGATATTCGGAAGCCCATAGAGGGCTATGGTGGAAAAGGAAATATCTTCCGTTAAAAACTGGAAAGAAGCTTTCTGAGAAACTGCCCTGTGTTCTGTTAGTTCATCTCATAGAGTTACAGCTTTCCTTTCAAGAAGCCGTTCAGTAAGATTGTTCTTGTGATATTTGCAAAGTGATATAGAGGGCTTTGGTGAAAAAAGAAATATCTTCCGTTAAAAAGTGGAAAGAAGCTTTCTGAAAAACAGTTTTGTGTCTGTTAATTCATATTACAGATTTAAGCTTTCTCCTCCAAAAGCCTTTCGCTAAGACTGTTCTTGTGGAACTTGAAATGGGATATTTGGAAACCCATAGAGGGCTATGGTGAAAAAGGAAATATCTTCCGTTAAAAACATGGAAGATTGCTGAGAAACTGCTTTTTTTTTTTGTTAATTGATCTCAGAGAGTTGCAGCTTTCCCCTCAAGAAGTCTTTCCCTAAGACTGTTCTTGTGGGATTTGCAAAGTGATATTTGGAAGCCCATAGGGGGCTCTGGCGAAAAAGAATATATCCTAAGATAAAAACCGAAAGGAAGGTTTTGAGAAACTGCTTTGTGTTCTGTTAATTCATCTCAGAGAGTTACAGGTTTCTCCTCAAGAAGCCTTTCGCTAAGACTGTTCTTGTGAAATTTGCAAAGTGATGTTTGGATTCCCATAGAGGGCTAAGGTGAAAAAGGAAATAACTTTCGTTAAAAACTGGAAAGAAGATTTCTGAGAAACTGCTTTGCGTTCTGTTAGTTCAACTCACAGAGTTACAGCTTTCAACTCAAGAAGCTGTTCATTAAGACTGTTTTTGTGAAATTAGTAAAGTGATAGTTGGAACCCATAGAGGGCTATGGTGAAAAAGGAAATATCCTAGGATAAAAACCGAAAATAAGCTTTCTGAGAAACTGCTTTGTGTTCTGTTAATTCAACTAAGAGTGTTACAGTTTCCCCTCAAGAAGCCTTTCTCAGGAAGCCTTTCGCTAAGACTGTTCTTGTGGAATTTGCAAAGTGATATTTGGAAGCCCATACAGGGCTATGGTGAAAAAGGAAATATATTCCGTTAAAAACTGGAAAGAATCTTTCTGAGAAACTGCTTTGTGTTATGTTAATTCATCTCACAGAGTTACAGCTTTCTCCGCAAGAAACCGTTCACTAAGGCTGTTCTTGTGGAGTTTGCAAAGTGATAGTTGGAAGCCCACAGAGGGCTATGTTGAAAAAGGAAATATGCTAAGATAAAAACTGAAAATAAGATATCTGAGAAACTGCTATGTGTTCCTTTAATGATCTCACAGAGTTACAGCTTTCCCTTCAAGAATCCTTTCGCTAAGTCTGTTCTTGTTTAATTTGCAAAGGGATATTTGGAAGCCCATAGAGGGCTATGGTGAAAAAGGAAATATCTCCGGTAAAAAACTGGAAAGAAGCTTTCTGAGAAACTACTTTGTGTTCTGTTAATTCATCTTACAGAGTTACAGCTTTTCCCTCACGAAGCCTTTCCCTAAGACTGTTCTTGTTGGATAGGCATAGTGATATTTGGAAGCCCATAGAAGGCTATGGTGAAAAAGAGAATATCTTCCGTTAAAAACTGGAAGGAGCTTTCTGGGAAGCTGCCTTGTATTTTCTTAATTCATCTCATAGAGTTACAGCTTTCCCCTCAAGAAGAATTTCGCTAAGACTGTTTTGTGGAATTGGCAAAGTGATATTTGGAAGCCCATACAGGGCTATGGTGAAAAAGGAAACATCCCAGGATAAAAACTGAAAAGAAGTTTTCTGAGAAACTGCTTTGTGTTCTGTTAATTCATCTCACAGAGTTACAGCTTTCCCTTCAAGAAGCCATTCTCTAAGACTGTTCTTGTGGAATTTACACAGAGATATTTGGGTACCCATAGAGGGCTATAGTGAAAAAGGAAATATCTTCTGTTAGAAACTGCAAAGAAGGCTTCTGAGAAACTGCTTTTTGTGTTCTGTTAATTCATCTCACAGAGTTACAGCTTTCCCCTGAAGAAACCGTTCACTGAGATTGTTCTTGTGGAATGTGCAAAGTGCTATTGGAAGCCACTAGAGGGTTATGGCGAAAAAGGAAATATCCAATATAAAAACCGAAAGGAAGCTTTCTGAGAAACTGCATTGTGTTTTGTTAATTCATCTCACAGAGTTACAGCTTTCCGCTCAGGAAGCCTTTCGCTAAGAGTGTTCTTGTTGTATTTGCAAAGTGATAATTAAATTCCATGGAGGGCTATGTTTAAAAAGGAAAATTTTCCGTTAAAAACTGGAAAGAAGCTTTCTGAGAAACTGCTTTTTGTTCTGTTAATTCATCCTACAGAGTAACAGCTTTCCCCTGAAGAAGCCTTTCGCTAAGACTGTTCTTGTGGAATTTGCAAAGTGATATTTGGAAGCCCATACAGGTCTATGGTGAAAAAGGAAATCAATTCCATTAAAAACTGGAAAGAATCTTTCTGAGAAACGGCTTTGTGTTCTCTTAATTCATCTCACAGAGTAACAGCTTTCCCCTCAAGAAGCCTATCGCTAAGACTGTTCTTGTGGAAGTTGCAAAGTGATATTTGGAAGCCCATAGAGGGCTACGGTGAAAAAGGAAAACTCTTCCGTTAAAAACTGGAAAGAAGCTTTCTGAGAAATGGCTTTGTGTTCTGTTAATTCATCCCACAGAGTTACAGATTTCCCCTCAAGAATCCTTTCTCTAAGACTATTGCGGTGGAATATGCAAAGTGATATTTGAAAGCCCATAGAAGGCTATGGTGAAAAAGGAAATGTCTTCCGTTAAAAACTGGAAAGAAGCTTTCTGAGAAACAGCTTTGTGTTCAGTTAATTCATCTCACAGGGTTACAGCTTTCCCCTCAAGAAGGCTTTCGCTAAGACTGTTCTTGTGGAATTTGCAAAGTGATATTTGGAAGCCATAGAGGGCTATGGTGAAAAAGGAAATATCTTCAGTTAAAAACTGGAAAGAAGCTTTCTGAGAAACGGCTTTGTGTTCTCTAAATTCATCTCACAGAGTTACAGCTTTCCCGTCACGAAGCCTTTCGATAAGTCTGTTCTTGTGGAATTTGAACAGTGATATTTGGAAACCCATAGAGTGCTATGGTGAAAAAGGAAGTCTCTTCTGTTAAAAGGAGAAAGAAGCTTTCTGAGAAACTGCATTGTGTTCTGTTAATTCATCTCACAGAGTTACAGCTTTACCCTCAAGAAGCCTTTCGCTAAGACTGTTTTTGTGGAATTTGCAAAGTGATATTTCGAAGCCCATAGAGGGCTATGGAGAAAAAGGAAATATATTCAGTTAAGAACTGGAAAGAAGCTTTCTGAGAAACGGCTTTGTGTTCTCTTAATTCATCTCACAGAGTTACAGCATTTCCCTAAAGAAGCCTTTCGTTAAGACTGTTCTTTTGAAATTTGCAAAGGGATATTTGGAAGCCCATAGAGGGCTATGTTGAAAAAGGAAATCTCATCCGTTTAAAATGCAAAGAAACTTTCTGAGAAACGGCTTTGTGTGCTGTTAATTCATCACACACAGTTACAGCTTTCCCCTCATGAAGCCTTTCGCTAAGAGTGTTCTTGTGGAATTTGCAAAGTTATATTTGGAAGTCCATAGAGGGCTATGCTGAAAAAGGAAATATCTTTTTTTTTTCTTTTAATTTTTTAAAATTTCTTTATTATTATTAAACTTTAAGTTGTAGGGTACATGTGCACAACGTGCAGGTTTGTTACATATGTATACTTGTGCCATGTTGGTGTGCTGCACCCATCAACTCTTCATTTACATCAGGTATAACTCCCAATGCAATCCTTCCCCCCTCCCCCCTCCCCATGATAGGCCCCGGTGTGTGATGTTCCCCTTCCCGAGTCCAAGTGATCTCATTGTTCAGTTCCCGCCTATGAGTGAGAACATGCGGTGTTTGGTTTTCTGTTCTTGTGATAGTTTGCTAAGAATGATGGTTTCCAGCTGCATCCATGTCCCTACAAAGGACACAAACTCATCCTTTTTTATGGCTGCATAGTATTCCATGGTGTATATGTGCCACATTTTCTTAATCCAATCTGTCACTGATGGACATTTGGGTTGATTCCAAGTCTTTGCTATTGTGAATAGTGCTGCAATAAACATACATGTGCATGTGTCTTTATAGCAGCATAATTTATAATCCTTTGGGTATGTACCCAGTAATGGGATGGCTGGATCATATGATACATCTAGTTCTAGATCCTTGAGGAATCGCCATACTGTTTTCCATAATGGTTGAACTAGTTTACAATCCCACCAACAGTGTAAAAGTGTTCCTATTTCTCCACATCCTCTCCAGCACCTGTTGTTCCTGACTTTTGAATGATCGCCATTCTAACTGGTGTGAGATGGTATCTCATTGTGGTTTTGATTTGCATTTCTCTGATGGCCAGTGATGATGAGCATTTTTTCATGTGTCTGTTGGCTGTATGAATGTCTTCTTTTGAGAAATGTCTGTTCATATCCTTTGCCCACTTTTGGATGGGGTTGTTTGTTTTTTTCTTGTAAATTTGTTTGAGGTCTTTGTAGGTTCTGGATATTAGCCTTTGTCAGATGAGTAGATTGCAAAAATTTTCTCCCATTCTGTAGGTTGCCTGTTCACTCTGATGGTAGTTTCTTTTGCTGTGCAGAAGCTCTTTAGTTTAATGAGATCCCATTTGTCAATTTTGGCTTTTGCTGCCGTTGCTTTTGGTGTTATAGACATGAAGTCTTTGTCCATGCCTATGTCCTGAATGGTACTACCTAGGTTTTCCTCTAGGATTTTTATGGTATTAGGTCTAACATTTAAGTCTCTAATCCATCTTGAATTAATTTTCGTATAAGGAGTAAGGAAAGGATCCAGTTTCAGCTTTCTACTTATGGCTAGCCAATTTTCCCAGCACCATTTATTAAATAGGGAATCCTTTCCCCATTTCTTGTTTCTCTCAGGTTTGTCAAAGATCAGATGGCTGTAGATGTGTGGTATTATTTCTGAGGACTCTGTTCTGTTCCATTGGTCTATATCTCTGTTTTGGTACCAGTACCATGCTGTTTTGGTTACTGTAGCCTTGTAGTATAGTTTGAAGTCAGGTAGCGTGATGCCTCCAGCTTTGTTCTTTTGACATAGGGTTGTCTTGGAGATACGGGCTCCTTTTTGGTTCCATATGAACTTTAAAGCAGTTTTTTCCAATTCTGTGAAGAAGCTCATTGGTAGCTTGATGGGGATGGCATTGAATCTGTAAATTACCTTGGGCAGTATGGCCATTTTCACGATATTGATTCTTCCTATCCATGAGCATGGTATGTTCTTCCATTTGTTTGTGTCCTCTTTTATTTCACTGAGCAGTGGTTTGTAGTTCTCCTTGAAGAGGTCCTTTACATCCCTTGTAGGTTGGATTCCTAGGTGTTTTATTCTCTTTGAAGCAATTGTGAATGGAAGTTCATTCATGATTTGGCTCTTTGTTTGTCTGTTACTGGTGTATACGAATGCTTGTGATTTTTGCACATTAATTTTGTATCCTGAGACTTTGCTGAAGTTGCTTATCAGCTTAAGGAGATTTTGGGCTGAGACAATGGGGTTTTCTAAATATACAATCATGTCATCTGCAAAGAGGGACAATTTGACTTCTTCTTTTCCTAACTGAATCCCCTTGATTTCTTTCTCTTGCCTGATTGCCCTAGCCAGCACTTCCAACACTATGTTGAATAGGAGTGGTGAGAGAGGGCATCCCTGTCTTGTGCCAGTTTTCAAAGGGAATTTTTCCAGTTTTTGCCCATTCAGTATGATATTGGCTGTGGGTTTGTCATAAATAGCTCTTATTATTTTGAGGTACGTTCTATCAATACCGAATTTATTGAGCGTTTTTAGCATGAAGGGCTGTTGAATTTTGTCAAAAGCCTTTTATGCATCTATTGAGATAATGATGTGGTTCTTGTCTTTGGTTCTGTTTATATGCTGGATTATGTTTGTTGATTTGCGAATGTTGAACCAGCCTTGCATCCCAGGGATGAAGCCCACTTGATCATGGTGGATAAGCTTTTTGATGTGTTGCTGAATCCGGTTTGCCAGTATTTTATTGAGGATTTTTGCATCGATGTTCATCAGGGATATTGGTCTAAAATTCTCTTTTTTTGTTGTTTCTCTGCCAGGCTTTGGTATCAGGATGATGTTGGCCTCATAAAATGAGTTAGGGAGGATTCCCTCTTTTTCTATTGATTGGAATAGTTTTAGAAGGAATGGTACCAGCTCCTCCTTGTACCTCTGGTAGAATTCAGCTGTGAATCCATCTGGTCCTGGACTTTTTTTGGTTGGCAGGCTATTAATTATTGCCTCAATTTCAGAGCCTGCTATTGGTCTATTCAGGGATTCAACTTCTTCCTGGTTTAGTCTTGGAAGAGTGTAAGTGTCCAGGAAATTATCCATTTCTTCTAGATTTTCCAGTTTATTTGCATAGAGGTGTTTATAGTATTCTCTGTTGGTAGTTTGTATTTCTGTGGGGTCAGTGGTGATATCCCCTTTATCATTTTTAATTGCGTCGATTTGATTCTTCTCTCTTTTCTTCTTTATTAGTCTTGCTAGTGGTCTGTCAATTTTGTTGATCTTTTCAAAAAACCAACTCCTGGATTCATTGATTTTTTGGAGGGTTTTTTGTGTCTCTATCTCCTTCAGTTCTGCTCTGATCTTAGTTATTTCTTGCCTTCTGCTAGCTTTCGAATGTGTTTGCTCTTGCTTCTCTAGTTCTTTTAATTGTGATGTTAGAGTGTCAATTTTAGATCTTTCCTGCTTTCTCTTGTGGGCATTTAGTGCTATAAATTTCCCTCTACACACTGCTTTAAATGTGTCCCAGAGATTCTGGTATGTTGTATCTTTGTTCTCATTGGTTTCAAAGAACATCTTTATTTCTGCCTTCATTTCGTTATGTACCCAGTAGTCATTCAGGAGCAGGTTGTTCAGTTTCCATGTAGTTGAGCGGTTTTGATTGAGTTTCTTAGTCCTGAGTTCTAGTTTGATTGCACTGTGGTCTGAGAGACAGTTTGTTATAATTTCTGTTCTTGTACATTTGCTGAGGAGTGCTTTACTTCCAATTACGTGGTCAATTTTGGAGTAAGTACGATGTGACGCTGAGAAGAATGTATATTCTGTTGATTTGGGGTGGAGAGTTCTATAGATGTCTATTAGTTCTGCTTGCTTCAGAGATGAGTTCAATTCCTGGATATCCTTGTTAACTTTCTGTCTCGTTGATCTGTCTAATGTTGACAGTGGAGTGTTGAAGTCTCCCATTATTATTGTATGGGAGTCTAAGTCTCTTTGTAAGTCTCTAAGGACTTGCTTTATGAATCTGGGTGCTCCTGTATTGGGTGCATATATATTTAGGATAGTTAGCTCTTCCTGTTGAATTGATCCCTTTAACATTATGTAATGGCCTTCTTTGTCTCTTTTGATTTTTGATGGTTTAAAGTCTGTTTAATCAGAGACTAGTATTGCAACCCCCGCTTTTTTTTGTTCTCCATTTGCTTGGTAAATCTTCCTCCATCCCTTTATTTTGAGCCTATGTATGTCTCTGTGTGTGAGATGGGTCTCCTGAATACAGCAGACTGATGGGTCTTGAGTCTTTATCCAGTTTGCCAGTCTGTGTCTTTTAATTGGAGCATTTAGTCCATTTACATTTAAGGTTAAGATTGTTATGTGTGAACTTGATCCTGCCATGATGATATTAACTGGTTATTTTGCTCGTTAGTTGATGCAGTTTCTTCCTAGCCTTGATGGTCTTTACATTTTGGCATGTTTTTGCAATGGCTGGTACCGGTTGTTCCTTTCCATGTTTAGTGCTTCCTTCAGGGTCTCTTGTAAGGCAGGCCTAGTGGTGACAAAATCTCTAAGCATTTGCTTATCTGTAAAGGATTTTATTTCTCCTTCACTTATGAAACTTAGTTTGGCTGGATATAAAATTCTGGGTTTAAAATTCTTTTCTTTCAGAATGTTGAATATTGGCCCCCACTCTCTTCTGGCTTGAAGAGTTTCTGCCGAGAGATCTGCTGTTAGTCTGATGGGCTTCCCTTTGTGGGTAACCCGACCTTTCTCTCTGGCTGCCCTTAAGATTTTTTCCTTCATTTCAACTTTGGTGAATCTGGCAATTATGTGTCTTGGAGTTGCTCTTCTCAAGGAGTATCTTTGTGGCGTTCTCTGTATTTCCTGTATTTGAATGTTGGCCTGCCCTACTAGGTTGGGGAAGTTCTCCTGGATGATATCCTGAAGAGTGTTTTCCAACTTGGTTCCATTTTCCCCCTCACTTTCAGGCACCGCAATCAGACGTAGATTTGGTCTTTTTACATAATCCCATACTTCTTGCAGGCTTTGTTCATTTCTTTTTCTTCTTTTTTCTTTTGGTTTTTCTTCTCGCTTCATTTCATTCATTTGATCCTCAATCGCTGACATTCTTTCTTCCAGTTGATCGAGTCGGTTACTGAAGCTTGTGCATTTGTCACGTATTTCTCATGTCATGGTTTTCGTCTCTTTCATTTCGTTTATGAGCTTCTCTGTATTAATTACTCTAGCCATCAATTCTTCCACTTTTTTTTCAAGATTTTTAGTTTCTTTGCGCTGGGTACGTAATTCCTCCTTTAGCTCTGAGAAATTTGATGGACTGAAGCCTTGTTCTCTCATCTCGTCGAAGTCATTCTCCGTCCAATTTGATCCGTTGCTGGCGATGAGCTGCACTCCTTTGCCGGGGGAGATGCGCTCTTATTTTTTGAATTTCCAGGTTTTCTGCCCTGCTTTTTCCCCTTCTTTGTGGTTTTATCTGCCTCTGGTCTTTGATGATGGTGATGTACTGATGGGGTTTTGGTGTAGGTGTCCTTTCTGTTTGATAGTTTTCCTTCTAACAGTCAGGACCCTCAGTTGTAGGTCTGTTGGAGATTGCTTGAGGTCCACGCCAGACCCTGTTTGCCTGGGTATCAGCAGCAGATGCTGCAGAAGATAGAATATTTCTGAACAGCGAGTGTACCTGTCTGATACTTGCTTTGGAAGCTTCCTCTCAGGGGTGTACTCCACCCTGTGAGGTGTGGGGTGTCAGACTGCCCCTAGTGGGGGATGTCTCCCAGTTAGGCTACTCAGGGGTCAGGGACCCACTTGAGCAGGGAGTCTGTCCCTTCTCAGATCTCAACCTCCGTGTTGGGAGATCCACTGTTCTCTTCAAAGCTGTCAGACAGAGTCGTTTGCGTCTGCAGAGCTGCTGCGTTTGTTATTGTTTACTGTGCCCTGTCCCCAGAGGTGGAGTCTACAGAGACAGGCAGGTTTCCTTGAGCTGCTGTGAGCTCCACCCAGTTCGAGCTTCCCAGCAGCTTTGTTTACCTACTTAAGCCTCAGCAATGGTGGGCGCTCCTCCGCCAGCCTCGCTGCTGCCTTGCCGGTAGATCACAGACTGCTGTGCTAGCAATGAGGGAGGCTCCATGGGTGTGGGACCCTCCCGGCCAGGTGTGGGATATGATCTCCTGGTGTGCCTATTTGCTTAAAGCACTGTATTGGGGTGGGAGTTACCCGATTTTCCAGGTGTTGTGTGTCTCAGTTCCCCTGGCTAGGAAAAGGGATTCCCTTCCCCCCTGCGCTTTCCAGGTGAGGCAATGCCTTGCCCTGCTTCAGCTCTCGCTGGTCGGGCTGCAGCAGCTGACCAGCACCGATCGTCTGGCACTCCCCAGTGAGATGAAACCAGTACCTCAGTTGAAAATGCAGAAATCACTGGTCTTCTGTGTCGCTCGCGCTGGGAGTTGGAGACTGGAGCTGTTCCTATTCGGCCATCTTGCTCCCAGGAAATATCTTCAGTTAAAAACTGGAAAGAAGCTTTCTGAGAAACTGCTTTGTGTTCTGTGAATTTACCTCACAGTGTTACAGCTTTCCCTTTAAGAAGCCTTTCTCTAAGACTGTTCTTGTGGAATTTAAAAAGTGATATTTGGAAGCCCATACAGGACTATGGTAAAAAAGGAAATACCCTAAGAAAAAAACTGAAAGGAAAATTTTTCAGAAACTGCTTTATGTTCTGTTAATTCATCTCACAGAGTTATAGCTTTCCTCTCAAGAAGCCGTACGATAAGACTGTTCTTGTTGAATTTTCAAAGTGATAATTGGAAGCCCAAACAGGGCTATGGTGAAAAAGGAAATATCCTAAGACAAAAACTGAAAAAAAGCTTTTTCAAAAACTGCTTTGTGTTCTGTTAATTCATCTCACAGCGTTATAGCTTTCCTCTCAAGAAGCCTTTCGCTAAGACTGTTCTTGTGGAATTTGCAAAGTGATATTTGGAAGTCCATAGAGGGCTATGGTGATAAAGGAAATCAATTTCGTTAAAAACTGTAAGGAAGCTTTCTGAGAAACGGCTTTGTGTCCTCTTAATTTATCGCAAAGTGTTACAGCTTTCCCCTCAAGAAGCCTCTCAATAAGACTGTTCTTCTTTAATTTAAAAAGTGATATTTGGAAGCCCATAGAGGGCTATGGTGAAAAAGGAAATATCTTCAGTTAAAAACTGGAAAGAAATTTTTTGAGAAACTGCATTGTGTTCTGTTAATTCATCTCACAGAGTTACAGCTTTCCCCTCCATAAGCCTTTCGCTAAGACTGTTCTTGTGGAATTTGCAAAGTGATATTTTGAAGCACATAGAGTGTTATGGTGAAAAAGAAAATATCTTCAGTTAAAACTGGAAGGAAACATTCTGAGAAACTGCTTTGAGTTCTGTTATTTCATCTCACAGAGTTACAGCTTTCCCCTCAAGTGGTCTTTCGCTAAGACTGTTCTTGTGGAATTTGCAAAGAGATATTTGGAAGCCCATATAGGGCTATCATGAAAAAGGAAATCTCTTCTGTTAAAAACAGGAAAGAAGCTTTCTGAGAAACTGCTTTGTGTTCTGTTAATTCATCTCACAGACTTACAGCTTTCCCCTCAAGAAGCCTTTCGCTAAGACTCTTCTTTTGGAATTTACAAAGTGATATTTGGAAACCATTAGAGGTCTATGGTGAAAAAGGAGATATCTTCAGTAAAAAACTGGAAAGAAGCTTTCTGAGAAACTACTTTGTGTTCTGTTAATTCATCTCACAGAGTTACAGCTTTCCCCTGAAGAAGTCTTTCACTAAGACTGTTATTGTGGAATTTGCAAAGTGACATTTGGAAGTCCCTAGAGGGCTATGGTGTAAAAGGAAATCTATTCCGTTAAAAACAGGAAAGAAGCTTTCTGAGAGACGGGTTTGTGTTCTCTTAATTCATCTCACAGAGTTACAGCTTTTCCCTCTAAAAGCCTTTCGATAAGACTGTTCTTGGGGAATTCGCAAAGTGATATTTGGAAGCCTATAGAGGGCTATCGTGAAAAAGGTAATATCTTATGTTAAAAACTGGAAAGAAGCTCTCTGAGAAACTGCTTTGTGTTCTGTTAATTCATCTAACAGAGTTACAGCTTTCCCCTCAGGAAGCCTTTCGCTAAGATTATTCTTGTGGAATTTGCAAAATGAGATTTGGAAGCCCATAGAGGGCATTGATGAAAAAGGAAATCACTTTCGTCAAAAACTGGAAAGAAGCTTTCTGCTAAACGGCTTTGTGTTCTGTTAATTCATCTCACAGAGTTTCAGCTTTCCGCTCAAGAAGCCATTGGCTAAGAGTGTTCTTGTGGAATTTAAGAAGTGATATTTGGAAGCCCATAGAGAGCTGTGGTGAAAAAGGAAATATCCTAAGATAAAAACTGAAAAGAAGCTTTTTGAGAAACTCCTTTGTGTTCTGTTAATTCATCTAACAGAGTTACAGCTTTCCCCTCAAGAATCCTTACGCTAAGACTGTTCATGTGGAATTTGCAAAGTGATATTTGGAAGCCCATAGAGGGCTATGTGGAAAAGGAAATATCTTCAGTTAAAAACTGGAAAGAAAGTTTTTGAGAAACTGCATTGTGTTCAGTTAATTCATCTCACAGAGTTACAGCTTTCCCCTCCATAAGCCTTTCGCTAAGATTGTTCCTGTGGAATTTGCAAAGAGATATTTTGAAGCCCTTAGAGGGCTATGGTGAGAAAGGAAATATCTTCCGTTAAAAACTGGAAAGATGCTTTATGAGAAACCGCTTTGTGTTCTGATAATTCATCTCACAGAGTTATAGCTTTCCCCTCAAGAAGCCTTTTGCTAAGACTGTTCTTGTGGAATTTTCAAAGTGATATTTGGAAGCCCATAGAGATCTATGTTGAAAAAGGAAGTCTCTTCATTAAAAACTGGAAAGAAGCTATCTGAGAAAGGGCTTTGTGTTCTGTTAATTCATCTCACAGACTTACAGCTATCCCCTCAAGAAGCCTTTCGCTAACACTATTCTTGTGGAATTTGCAAGGTGATATTTGGAAGCCCATAGAGGGCTACGGTGAAAAAGGAAATATCTTCAGTTAAAAACTGGAAAGCAGCTTTTTGAGAAATTGCTTTGTGTTCTGTCAATACATCTCACAGAATTACAGCTTTCCCCTGAAGAAGCCTTTTGCTAAGACTGTTCTTGTGGAACATGCAAAGTGATATTTGGAAGACCATGGAGGGCTATGGTGAAAAAGGACATATCCTAAGATAAAAACTAAAAAGAAGCCTTTTGAGAAACTGCTTTGTGATCTGTTAATTCACCTTGCAGAGTTACAGCTTTCCCCTCAAGAAGCCTTTCGCTAAGACTGTTCTTGTGGAATTTGCAAAGTGATAATTGTAAGCCCAAAGAGGGCTATGGTGAAAAAGGAAATTCCTTCCGTTAAAAATTGGAAAGAAGCTTTCTGAGAAACTGCTTTCTGTTCTGTTAAGTCATCTCACAGAGTTACCGCTTTCCCCTCAAGAAGACTTTCGCTAAGACTGTTCTTGTGGAATTTGCAAAGTGGTATTTGGAAGGCCCTAGAGGCTATGGTGAAAAAGGAAATATCCTCTGTTAAAAAGTGGAAAGAAGCTTTCTCAGAATCTGTTTTGTGTTCTGTTATTTCATCTCACAGAGTTAGAGCTTTCCCCTCAAGAAGCCTTTCGCTAAGACTGTTCTTGTGGAATATGCAAAGTGATATTTGGAGCCCATAGAGGGCTATGGTGAAAAAGGAAATATCTTCAGTTAAAAAGTGGAAAGAACCTTTCTGAGAAACTGCTTTGTGTTCTGTTAATTCATCTCACAAAGTTACTGCTTTCCCCCAAGAAGACTTTCGGTAAGACTGTTCTCGAGGAATTTGCGAAGTGATATTTGGAAGCCCAAAGAGGTCTGCATTGAAAAAGAAAATATCTTCCGTTAAAAACAGGAAAAAAGCTTTCTGAGAAACTGCTTTGTGTTCTGTTAATTCATTTCACAGAGTTACATCTTTCCCCTCAAAAAGCCTTTCGATAAGACTGCTCTTGTGGAATTTTCAAAGTGATATATGGAAGCCCTTAGAGGGCTATGGTGAAAATGGAAATATCTTCCGTGCTTTCTGAGAAACTACTTTGTGTTCTTTTAACTAATCTCCCATAGTTACAGCTTTCCCCTCAAGAAGCCTTCCGCTAAGACTGTACTTGTGCAATTTGCAAATTGGTATTGGGGAGCCGACAGAGGGCTATGGTGAAAAGGGAAACATCTTAAGATAAAAACCTGAAAGAAGCTTTCTGAGAAACTACTTTGTGTTCTGTTAATTTATCTCAAAGAGATACAGCTTTCCCCTCAAGAAGCCTTTCGCTAAGACTGTTCTTGTGCTATTTTCATGGTGATTTTGGAAGCCAGAAGAGGGCTATGGTGAAATAGGAAATATCTTCAGTTAAAAAGTGGAAATAAGCTTTCTAAGAAACTGTTTGTGTTCTGTGAATTCACCTCACAAAGTTACAGATTTCCCTTCAAAAAGCCTTTCATTAAGACTGTTCTTCTGGAATTTGCAAAGTGATATTTGGAAGCCGATAGAGGGCTATGGTGAAAGAAGAAATATCTTCTGTTAAAAACTGGAAAGAAGCTTTCTGAGAAACTGTTTTGTGTTCTGTTAATTTATCTTGGAGAGTTAAAGCTTTCCCCTCAAGAAACCTTTCTGTAAGGCTGTTCTTGTGTAATTTGAAAAGTGATATTTGGAAGCCCATAGAGGGCTATTGTGAAAAAGGAAATATCTTCAGTTAAAAACTGGAAAGATGATTTCTGAAAAACTGCTTTGTGTTCTGTTAATTCATCTCACAGAGTTACAGCTTTCCCCTCAAGACACCTTTCACGAAGACTGTTCTTGTGGAATTTGCAAAGTGATATTTGGACGCCCTTAGAGGTCTATGGTGAAAAAGGAAATATCCTCAGTTAAAAACTGGAAAGAAGCTTTCTGAGAAACTGCTTTGTGTTCTGTTAATTCACATCACGGAGTTACAGGTTTCCCCTCAAGAAGCCTTTCGCAAAGAAACTTCTTGTTGAATTTGCAAAGTGATATTTGGAAGCCATTAGAGGGCTATAGTGAAAAAGGAAATATCCTCAATTAAAAAGTGGAAAGAAGATTTCTGAGAAACTGCTTTGTGTTTTGTTAATTCATCTCACAGAGTTAGAGCTTTCCGCTCAAGAAGCTTTTCGCTAAGACTGTTCCTCTGGAATATGCAAAGTGTTATTTTGGAGCCCATAGGGGGCTACGATGAAAAGGAAATATCTTCAGTTTAAAATTGGAAAGAAGCTTTTTGAGAATCTGCTTTGTGTTCTTTTAATTCATCTCACAGAATAACAGCTTTCCCATCTAGAAGCCTTTCGTTAAGACTGTTCTTGTGGATTTTCAAAGTGATATTGGGAAGCCCATAGAAGGCTATGGTGAAAAAGGAAATATCTTCCCTTAAAACTCTAAAGAAGCATTCTGTGAACTTGCCGTGTGTTCTGTTAATACATCTCACCGAGTTACAGCTTTCACATCCAGATGCCTTTCGCTAAGACTGTTCTTGTGGGATTTGCAAAGTGATATTTGGAAGCCCATAGAGGGCTATGGTGAAAAAATAAACATCTTCAGTTAAAAAATGGAAAGAAGCTTTCTGAGAAACTACTTTGTGTTCTCTTAATTCATCTCACAGAGTTACAGCTTTCTTCTCAAGAAGCTTTCCGGTAAGTCTGTTTTGTGGAATTTGCAAAGTGATATTTGGAAGCCCATAGTGGGCTATGGAGAAAAAGGAAATATCTTCCGTTAAAAACTGGGAAGAAGATTTCTGAGACACTGCTTTGTGTTTTGTTAATTTTTCTAACAGAGTTACAGCATTCCCCTACAGAAGTCATTCGCTAAGAGTGTTTTTGTGGAATTTGCAAAGTGATATTTGGAAGCCCCTAGAGGGCTTCGGTGAAAAAGGAAATATCTTCAGTTAAAAACTGGAAAGAAGCTTTCTGAGAAACTGCTTTGTGTTCTGATAATTCATCTCACAGAATTACAACATTCCCTTCAAGAAGACTTTCGATAAGACTGTTCATGTGGGATTTGCAAAGTGATATTTGGAAGGACAAATAGGGCTACGGTGAAAAAGGAAAATTCTTCAGTTAAAAACTGGAAAGAAGCTTTCTGAGAAACTGCTTTGTGTTCTGTTAATTCAACTCACTGAGTTACAGCTTTCCCCTCCAGAACCCTTTCCCTAAAACTGTTCTTGTGGAATTTGAAAAGTGATATTTCGAAACCCATAGAGGGCTATGGAGAAAAAGGAAATATCTTCCGTTAAAAACTGGGAAGAAGATTTCTGAGACACTGCTTTGTGTTTTGTTAATTTTTCTAACAGAGTTACAGCATTCCCCTACAGAAGTCATTCGCTAAGAGTGTTTTTGTGCAATTTGCAAAGTGATATTTGAAAGCCCGTAGAGGGCTACGGTGAAAAACAAAATAACTTTCGTTAAAAACTGGAAAGAAGATTTCTGAGAAACTGACGTGTGTTATATTAATTCATCTCACACAGTTACAGCTTTCCTCTCAAGAAGACCTTCGCTAAGACTGTTCTTGAGGGATTTGCAAAGTGATATTTGGAAGCCCACAGAGGGCTATGTTGAAAAAGGAAATATCTTCTGTTAAAAACTGGAAAGAAGCCTTCTGAGAAACTGCCGTGTGTTCTGTTAATATATCTCACCGAGTTACAGCTTTCCCCTGAAGAAGCCTTTGGCTAAGACTGTACTTGTGGGATTTGCAAAGTGATATTTGGAAGTCTATAGAGGGCTATGGTGAAAAAGGAAATATCTGTCGTTAAAAACTGAAAAGAAGCTTTCTGAGAAACTACTTAGTGTTCTCTTAATTCATCTCACAGTGTTACAGCTTTCCCCTCAAGAAGCCTTTTGCTAAAACTTTTCTTGGTGAATTTGCAAAGTGATATTTGGAAGCCCATAGCGGGCTACAGTGAAAAAGGAAATATCTTCGGTGTAAAACTGGAAAGAAGCTTTCTGAGAAACTGCTTTGTGTTCTGTTAGTTCATCTCACAGAGTTAGAGCTTTCCTCTCAAGAAGCCTTTCGCTAAGACTCTTCTGGTTGAATTTGCAAAGTGTTATTTGGAAGCCCATAGAGGGTTATAGTGAAATTGGAAATATCCTAAGATAAAAACCGAAAACAAGCTTTCTGAGAAACTGCTTTGTGTTCTGTTAGTTCATCTCACAGAGTTACATCTTTCCCCTCAAGAAGTCGTTCACGAAGGCTGTTCTTGTGTAATTTGCAAAGAGATATTGGGAAGACCATAGAGGGCTATGTTGAAAAAGGAAATATCTTCCGTTAAAAACTGGAAAGAAGCATTCTGAGAAACTGTCATGTGTTCTGTTAATACATCACACCGAGTTACAGCTTTCCCCTCAAGAAATTTTTCGCTAGGTGTGTTCTTGTGGAATTTGCAAAGTGATATTTGGAAGCCCATAGAGGGCTACGGTGAAAAAGGAAATATATTCCGTTAAAAACTGGAAAGAAGATTTCTGAGAAACTACTTAGTGTTCTCTTAATTCATCTCACAGTGTTACAGCTTTCCCCTCAAGAAGCCTTTTGCTAAAACTTTTCTTGGTGAATTTGCAAAGTGATATTTGGAAGCCCATAGAGGGCTAAAGTGAAAAAGGAAATATCTTCGGTGTAAAACTGGAAAGAAGGTTTCTGAGAAACTGCTTTGTGTTCTGTTAATTCATCTCTCAGTGTCACAAGATTCTCCTTAAGAAACCTTTAGCTAAGGCTCATCTTCTGTAATTTGAAAAGTGATATTTGGAATCCCATCGGGGGCTATGGTGAAAAAGGAAGTATCTTCCGTTAAAATCTGGAAAGAAGATTTCTGAGAGACTGCTTTGTGCTCTGTTAATTCATCTCACATAGTTACAGCTTTCCCCTCAAGAAACCGTTCACTGAGACTGTTCCTGTGGAATTTGCAAAGTGATATTGGAAGACCATAGATGGTTATGGTGAAAAAGGAAATATCCTAAGATAAAAACCGAAAAGAAGCTTTCTCAGAAACCGCATTGTGTTCTCTTAATTCATCTCACAGAGTTATAACTTTCCCCTCAAGAAGCCTATCAGTAAGACTGATCCTGTGGAATTTTCAAAGTCATATTTGGAAGCCCATAGAGGGCTATGGCGAAAAAGGAAATATCTTCCGTTAAAAACTGGAAAGAAGCTTTCTGTGAAACTGCTTTGTGTTCTGTTAATTCATCTCACCGAAATACAGCTTTCCCCTCAAGAAGCCTTTCGCTAAGACTGTTCTTGTGGAATTTGCAAAGTGATATTTAGAAGCCCATAGAGGGCTATGGTGAAATTGGAAATATCCTAAGATAAAAACCGAAAGGTATCTTTCTGAGAAACTGCTTTGTGATCTGTTAATTCACCTCCAGATTTACAGTTTTCCCCTCAAGAAACCTTTCGCGAAGACTGTTCTGGTGGAATTTTCAAAGAGGTATTTGGAAGCCCAAAGGGGGCTACCGTGAAAAACGAAATATCTTCGGTTACAAACTGGAAAGAATCTTTCTGAGAAACTGCTTTGTGTTCTGTTAATGCATCTCACAGAGTTACAGCATTCTCCTCAAGAAGACTTTCGCTATGTCTGTTCTTGTGGAACTGGCAAAGTGATATTTGGAGCGCATAGAGGGCGATGGTGAAAAAGGAAATATCCTAAGATAAAAACGGAAAAGAAGCTTTCTGAGAATCTGCTTTGTGTTCTCTTAATTCATTTCACAGAGTTACAGCTTTCCCCTCAAGATCACTTTCTCTGAGACTGTTCTTGTTGAATTTGCAAATTGATATTTGGAAGCCCATAGAGCGCTGTGGTTAAAAACGAAATATCCTAAGATAAAAAATGGAAAGATGCTTTCTGAGGAACTGCTTTCTGTTCTGTTAATTCATCTCAGAGAGTTACAGCCCTCCTCTAAAGAAGCCTATCACAAAGACTGTTCTTTTGTAATTGGCAAAGTGATATTTGGAAGCCCATAGAGAACTATGGTGCAAATGGAAATATTCTAAGATAAAAACTGAAAAGAAGCTTTCTGAGAAACTGCTTTGTGTTCTGTTAATCTCACAGGGTTACAGATTTCCCCTCAAGAAGCCGTTCACTAAAACTGTTCTTGTGATATTTTCATAGTGGTGTTTGGAAGCCCATAGAGGGCTATGATGAAAAAGGAAATATCTCCTATTAAAAACTGGAAAGAAGCTTTCTGAGAAACTGCCTTGTGTTCTCTTAATTCATCTCACAGAGTTACAGCTTTCCCCTCAAGAAGCCTTTCGCTAAGGATGTTCTTGTGGAATTTGCAAAGTGATATTTGGAAGCCCATAGAGGGCTATGGTGAAATAGGAAACATCTTCCGTTTAAAACTGGTTAGAAGCTTTCTGAGAAATTGCTTTGTGTTCTCTTAATTCATCTGAGAGACTTACAGCTTTCCCCTCAAGAAGCCTTTCGCTAAGACTGTTCTTTTAAAATTTGCAAAGTGATATTTGGAAGCCCATAGAGGGATATGGTAAAAAAGGAAATATCCTAAGATAAAAACTGAAAAGAAGCTTTCTGAGAAACTGCATTGTGTTCTCGTAATTCATCTCACAGAGTTATAGCTTTCCCCTCAAGAAGCCATTCACTAAGACTATTCCTGTGGAATTTACAAGGTGATATTTGGAAGCCCATAGAGGGCTATGGAGAAAAAGGAAATATCTTCCGCTAAAAACTGGAAAGAAGATTTCTGAGATACTGCTTTGTGTTCTGTTAATTCATCTCACAGAGTTACAGCTTTCACCTCAAGAAGCCTTTCCGTAATACTGTTTATGTGAAATTTGCAAAGAGATATTTGGAAGCCCATAGAGGTCTTTGGCGAAAAATGAAATATCCTAAGATAAAAACTGAAAAGAAACTTACTGAAAACTGCTTGCTGTTCTGTTAATTCATCTCACAGAGTTACAACTTTCCCCTCAAGAAGCCTTTCGGCAAGAGTGTTCTTGTGGAATTTTCAAAGTGATATTTGGAAGCCCATAGAGGGCTATGGTGGAAAAGAAAATATCCTAAGATAAAAACAGAAAACAAGCTTTCTGAGAAACTGCTTTGTGTTCTGTTAATTCATCTCACAGAGTTACAGCTTTCCCCTCAAGAAGCCTTTCGCTAAGACTGTTCTTGTGGAATTTGCAAAGAGATATTTGGAAGCCCATAAAATGCTATGGTGAAAAAGGAAATATCTTCTGTTAAAAACTGGAAAGAAGCTTTTGAGAAACTGCTTTGTGTTCTCTTAATTCATCTCAAACAGTTACAGCTTTCTCCTAAAGAAGCCTTTCACTAAGACTGTTCTTGTGGAAATTGCAAAGTGATATTTGGAAGCCTAGAGAGGGCTATGGTGAAAAAGGAAATATCTTCAATTAAAAACTGGAAAGAAGCTTTCTGAGAGACTCCTTTGTATTTGTTAATTCATTTCACAGAGTTACAGCTTTCGCTTCAAGAAGTCTTTCACTAAGACTGTTCTTGTGGAATTTGCAAAGTGATATTTGGAAGCCCATAGAGGGCTATGGTGAAAAAGGAAATATCTTCCGTTAAAAACTGGAAAGAAGATTTCTGAGAAACTGCTGTGTTTTCTGTTAATTCATCTCACAGAGTTACTGCTTTCCCCTCCAGAAGTCTTTCGGTAAGACTGTTCTTGTGGAATTTGCATAGTGATATTTGGAAGCCCATAGAGGGCTATGGTGAAACAGGATATATCTTCCGTTAAAAAATGGAAAGAAGATTTCTGAGAAACTGCTTTGTGTTTTCTTAATTCATATCACAGAGTTAAAACCTTCCCCTCCAGAAGCCCTCCGCAAAGACTGTTCTGGAAATTGCAAAGTGATATTTGGAAGCAAATAGAGGGCTATTGTGAAAAAGGAAATATGTTCCGTTAAAAACTGGAAAGAAGATTTCTGAGAAACTGCTTTGTGTTCTGTTAACTCATCTAACAGAGTTACAGCATTCCCTTCAAGAAGACTTTCATAAAGTCTGTTCATGTGGAATTTGCAAAGTGATTTTTGCAAGCCCATGGAGTGCTATGGGGAAAAAGGAAATATAATCCGTTAAAAACTGGAAAGAAGCTTTCTGAGAAACTGCTTTGTCCTCTGTTAATTCATCTCACAGAGTTACAGCTTTACACTCAAGAAGCCTTTCACGAAGACTGTTCTTGTGGAAGTTGCAAAGTGATATTTGCAAGTCCATAGAGGGCTATGGTTAAAAAGGAAATATCTTCCGTTAAAAACTGGAAAGAAGCTTTCTGAGAAATTGCTTTGTGTTGTGTAATTCATCTCACAGAGTCACTGCTTTCACCTCAAGAAGCCTTTCGCTAAGACTGTTCTTGTGGAATTTTCATAGTGATATTTTCAAGCATATAGAGGGCTAAGGTGAAAAAGGAAATATCCTAGGATAAAAACTGAAAAGAAGCTTTCTGAGAAACAGCTTGGTGTTCTGTTAATTCATCTCACAGAGTTACAGCTTTCCCATCAGGAAGCCTTTCGCTAAGACTGTTCATGTGGAATTTGGAAAGTGATATCTATAAGCCCAAAGAGGGCTACGGTGAAAAAGGAAATATCTTCCGTTAAAAACTGGAAAGAAGCTTTCTGAGAAACTGCTTTGTGTTCTGTTATTTCTTCTCACAGAGTTACAGCTCTCCCCTCAAGAAGCCTTTCACTAAGACTGTTCTTGTGGAATTTGGAAAGTGATATTTAGTAGCCCATAAAGGGCCATGGTGAAAAAGGAGATACCTTCCCTTAAAAACTGGAAAGAAGATTTCTGATAAATTGCTTTGTGTTCTGTTAACTCATCTCACAGAGTTACAGCTTTCCCCTCAAGAAGTCTTTCGCTAAGACTGTTCATGTGGAATTTGGAAAGTGATATTTAGTTGCCAATAGAGGGCTACGGTGAAAAAGGAAATATCTTCCGTAAAAAGTGGATAGAAGCTTTCTGAGAGACTGCTTTGTGTTCTGTTAATTCATCTCACAGATTTACAGCTTTACCCTCCAGGACCCTTTCGCTAAGACTGTTCTTGTGGAATTTGCAAAGTGATATTTGGAAGCCCATAGAGCTCTATGGTGGAAAAGGAAATATCCTAAGATAAAAACTGAAAAGAAGCTTTCTGAGAAACTGCTTTGTGTTCTGTTAATTCATCTCACAGAGTTACAGCTTTCCGCTCAAGAAGCCTTTCGCTAAGACTGTTCTTGTGTTATTTGCAAAGCGATATTTGGAAGACCTTAGAGGGCAATGGTGAAGAAGGAAATATCTTCCATTAAAAACTGGAAAGAGGCTTTCTGAGAAACTGCTTTGTGTTCTGTTATTTCATCTCACAGAGTTACAGCTTTCCTCTCAAGTAGCCTTTCGCTAAGACAGTTTTTGTAGAATTTGCAAAGTGATATTTGGAAGCCAATAGAGGGCTATGGTGAAAAAGGAAATATCTTCGGTTAAAAACTGGAAAGAGGCATTCTGAGAAACTCCTTTGTGTTCTCTTAATTCAACCACAGAGTTACACCTTTCCCCTCAAGAAGCCTTTCATTAAGACAGTTTTTGTGGAAATTGGAAAGGAATACTTAGAAGCCCATAGAGGGCTATTGTGAAAAAAAAATATCCTAAGACAAAAACTGAAAAGAATCTTTCTTAGAAACTACATTGTGCTCTGTTAATTCATGTCACAGACTTAGAGCTTTCCCCTAGAGAAGCCTTTCGCTAAGACTGTTCTTGTGGAATTTGCAAAGTGATATTTGGAAGCCCATAGTGTGCTATGGTGAAAAAGGAAATATCTTCCGTTAAAAATTGGAAAGAGGATTTCTGAGAAACTGGTTTGTGTTCTTTTAATTCATCTCACACAGTTACAGCTTTCCCCTCAAGAAGCCTTTCCCTAAGGCTGTTCTTGTGGAATTTGCAGAGTGATATTTGGAAGCCCATACAGGGATATGGTGAAAAAGGAAATATCTTCAGTTAAAAACTATATAGAAATTTTCTGAGAATCTGCTTTGTGTTCTGTTAATTCATCTACCTGAGTTACAGCTTTCCCCTCAAGAAGCCTCTCCCTAAGACTGTTCTTGTGGAATTTTCTAAGTGATATTTGGAAGCCCATAGAGGACTATGGTGTAAAAGGAACTATCTTACGTTGAAAAGTGAAAAGAGGCTTTCTGAGAAACTGCTTGGTGTTCTGTTAACTCATCTCACAGAGTTACAGCTTTAACCTCAAGAAGCCTCTCCGTAAGTCAGTTCTTGTCAAATTTTCAAAGCGATATTTTGAAGCCCATAGATGGCTAAGGTGAAAAAGGAAATATCTTCTGTTAAAAACTGGAAAGAGGCTTTCTGAGAAACACTTTTGTTTTCTGTTAATTCACCTCACAGACTTACAGCTTTTCCCTCAAGAAGACTTCCGCTAGACTGTTCTTGTGGAATTTGCGAAGTGATATTAGGAAGCCCCTAGAGGGCTATGGTGAAAAAGGAAATATCTTCCGTTAAAAATTGGAAAAAGGCTTTCTGAGCAATTGCTTTGTGTTCTGTTAATTCAACTCACAGAGTTTCAGCTTTCCCCTGAAGAATGCTTTCGCTATGACTGTTTTTGTGGAATTTGCAAAGTGATATTTGGAAGCCCATAGAGGGCAATGGTGAAAAAGGAAATATCCTAAGAAATAAACTGAAAAGAAGCTTTCTGAAAAACTACATTGTGTTGTGTTAATTCATTTCACAGACTTACAGCTTTCCCCTTAAGAAGCCTTTCGCTAAGTCTGTTCTTCTGGAATTTGCAAAGTGATATTACGAAACTCCTAGAGATCTATGGTGAAAAAGGAAATATCTTCCGTTAAAAATTGGAAAGAGGCTTTCTTAGCAATTGCTTTGTGTTCTGCTAATTCACCTCACAGAGTTTCAGCTTTCCCCTCAAGAATCCTTTCGCTATGACTGTTTTTGTGGAATTTGCAATGTGATATTTGGAAGACCATATAGGGCAATGGTGAAAAAGGAAATATTCTAAGAAAAAAACTGAAAAGAAGCTTTCTGAAAAACCACATTGTGTTCTGTTAATTCATTTAACAGACTTACAGGTTTCCCCTCAAGAAGCCTTTCACTAAGACTGTTCTTGTGGAATTTGAAAAGTGGTATTTGGAAGCCCATAGGGGGCTATGGTGAAAAAGGATATAACCTCCGATAAAAACTTGAAAGAGGCTTTCTGAGAAACTGCTTTGTGTTCTGTTAATTCATCTCACAGAGTTACAGCTTTCCCCTCTAGAAGCCTTTCGCTAAGCCTTTTCCTGTGGAATTTGCAAAGTGATATTTGGAAGCCCATAGAGGGCTATGGTGAAAAAGGAAATATCTTCCGTTAAAAATTCTAAAGAAGCTTTCTGAGAAACTGCTTTGTGTTCTGTTAATTCATCTCACTGAGTTACAGCATTCCCCTCAGGAAGCCTTTCGCAAAGACTGTTCTTGTGGAATTTGCAAAGTGATATTTTGAAGCTCAAAGAGGGCTATGGTGAAAAAGGAAATATCTTCCGTTAAAAACTGGAAAGAGGCTTTCTGTCCAACTGCCTTGTGTTCTGAAAATTCAACTCACAGAGTTACAGCTTTCCCCCCAAGAAGCCTTTTGCTTAGACTGTTTTTGTGAAAATTGGAAAGTGATACTTAGAATCCCATAGAGGGCTATGGTGAAAAAGGAAATATCCTAAAATAAAACTGAAAAGACACTTTATGAAAAACTACACTTTGTTCTGTTAATTCATCTCACAGACTTACAGCTTTCCCCTCAAGAAGCCTTTCGCTAAGGCTGTTCTCGTTGAATTTGCAAAGTGATATTTGGAAGCTCATTGAGGGCTACGGTTGAAAAGGAAACATCTTCCTTTAAAAACTGGAAAGAAGCTTTCTGAAAAACTGCTTTGTGTTCTCTTAATTCATCTCACACAATTACAGCTTTCCCCTCAAGAAGCCTTTCGCTGAGACAGTTCCTGTGGAATTTGCAAAGTAATATTTGGAGGCCCATAGGGGGTATGATGAAAAAGGAAATAACTTCCGATAAAAACAGGAAAGAGGCTTTCTGAGAAACTGCTTTGTGTTCTGTCAACTCATCTCACAAGGTTACCGCTTTCCCCTCAAGTAGCCTTTCGCTAAGACTGTTCTTGTGGAGTTTGCAAAGTGATATTTGGAAGCCCATAGAGGGCTATGGTGAAAAGGAAATATCTTCCGTTAAAAACTGGAAAGAAGCTTTCTGAGAAACTGCTTTGTGTTCTGTTAATTCACCTCACAGAGTTACAGCTTTCCCCTCAAGAAGTCCCTCCCTAAGACTGTTCTTGTGGAATTTTCAATGTGATATTTGAAAGCCCTAAGAGGGCTATGGTGAAAACGGATATATCCTATATAAAACCTGAAAAGAAGCTTTCTGAGAAACTGTTTGTGCTCTGTTAATTCATCTCACAGAGTTACAGCTTTCACCTAAAGAAGCCATTCAATAAGACTGTTCTTGTGGAATTTGCCAAGTGATATTTGGAAGCCCATAGAGGGCTATGGTGAAAAAGGAAATATCCTACAATTAAAACCGAAAAGAAACTTTCTGAGAAACTGCATTGTGTTCTATTAATTCATCGCACGGAGTTGTTCCTTTCCCCTCTAGTAGCCGATCACTAAGACTGTTCTTGTGGAATTTGCAAGGTGATATCTGGAAGCCCATAGAGGGCTTTCGTGAGAATGGAAATATCTTCCGTTAAAAACTGGAAAGAGACTTTCTGAGAAACTGGTTTGTGTTCTGTTAATTCATCTCACAGAGTTACAGCTTTCCCCTCAAGAAGCCTTTCGATAAGACTGTTTTGTGGAATTTGCAAAGTGATATTTGGAAGCCCATAGAGGTCAGTGGTGCAAAAGGAATATCCTAAGATAAAAACTGAAAAGAAGCTTTCTGAGAAACTGCTTTGTGTTCTGTTAATTTATTTCACAGAGTTACAGCTTTCCCCTCAAGATGCCTTTTGTTAAGCCTGTTCTTGTGGAATTTCCAAAGTGATATTTTGAAGCATAGAGAGGGCTATGGTGAAAAAGGAAATATCTTCCGTTAAAACTGGAAAGAAGCTTTCTGAGATACTGCTTTGTGTTCTGTTAATTCACCTCACAGAGTTACAGTTTAGCCTCAAGAAGCCTTTTGTTACGTCTGTTCTTGTGGAATTTGTAAAGTGATATTTGGAAGCCCAAAGAGGGCTATGGTGAAAACGGAAACATTTTCCGTTAAAAACTGGAAAGAAGCTTTCTGAGAAACTGCTTTGTGTCCTGTTAATTCATTTCACAGAGTTACAGCTTTCCCCTTACGAAGCCTTTCGCTAAGAATGTTTTGTGGAATTTGTAAGGTGATATTTGGAAGCCCATAGAGGGCTATGGTGAAAAAGGAAATATCTTCAGTTAAACACTGCAAAGAAGCTTTCTGAGAAACTGCTTTGTGTTCTGTTAATTCATCTCACAGAGTTACAGCTTTCCACTCAAGAAGCCTTTCGCTAAGACTGTTCTTCTGGAATTTGGAAAGTGATATGTAGAAGCCCATAGAGGGCTAGGGCGAAAAAGGAAACATCCTGAGATAAAAACTGAACAGAAGCTTTATGAGAAACTGCTTTGTGTTCTGTTAATTCATCTCGCAGACTTACAGCTTTCCCCTCAAGAAGTCTTTCGCTAAGACTGTTCTTGTGGAATTTGCAATGTGATATTTGGAAGCCCATGGAGGGCTATGGTGAAAAAGGAAATATCTTCTGTTAAAAACACGGAAAAAGCTTTCTGATTACAGCTTTCCCCTCAAGAAGCCTTTCTCTAATACTGTTCTTGAGGAAATTGCAAAGTGATATTTGAAAGCTCATAGACGTCTATGGTTAAAAATGAAAAATCTTCTGTAAAAACTGGAAAGAAGCTTTCTAAGAAACTGCTTTGTGTTCTGTAAATTCATCTCACAGAGTTACAGCTTTCCCCTCAAGAAGCCTTTCGCTAATACTGTTCTTGTGGAATTTGCAAAGTGATAATTGGAAGGCCATAGAGGTCTACGGTGAAAAAGGAAATATCTTCAGTTAAAAAATGAAAAGAAGCTTTCTGAGAAACTGCTTTGTGTTCTGTTAATTCATCTCACAGAGTTACAGCTTTCCCCTCAGGAAGCCTTTCACTAAGACTGTTCTTGTGGTATTTGCAAAGTGATATTTGGAAGCTCATAGAGGGCTATGATGAAAAAGGAAATATCTTCCATTAAAAACTGGAAAGAGGCTTTCTGACCAACTGCTTTGTGTTCTGATAATTCAACTCACAGAGTAACATCTTTCCCCTCAACAAGCCTTTCGCTTAGACTGTTTTTGTGGAAATTGGAAAGTGATACTTAGAATCCCTCAGAGGGCTATGGTGAAAAAGGAAATATCCTAAGATAATACTGAAAAGAAGCTTTATGAAAAACTACATTGTGTTCTGTTAATTCGTCTCACAGACTTACAGCTTTCCCCTCAAGAAACCTTTCGCTAAGACTGTGCTCGTGGAATTTGCAAAGTGATATTTGGAAGCCCATAGAGGGCTACGGTTAAAAAGGAAACATCTTCCATTAAAAACTGGAAAGAAGGTTTCTGAGAATCTGTTTTGTGTTCCGTTAATTCATCTCACAGACTTACAGCTTTCCCCTCAAGAAGCCTTTCGCTAAGTCTGTTCTCATGGATTTTGCAAAGTGATATTTGGAAGCCCGTAGAGGGGTACGGTTAAAAAGGAAACATCTTCCGTTAAAAACTGCAAAGATGCTTTCTGAGAAACTGCTTTGTGTTCTGTTATTAATCTCACACAGTTACAGCTTTCCCCTCAAGAACCCTTTCGCTGAGACTGTTCTTGTGGAATTTGCAAAGTGATATTTGGAGGCCCATAGGCGGTATGGTGAAAAAGGAAATAACTTCCGATAAAAACTGGAAAGAGGCTTTCTGAGAAACTGCTCTGTGTTCTGTTAATTCGTCTCACACAGTTACAGCTTTCCCCTTAAGAAGCCTTTCCGTAAGACAGTTCTTTTGGAATCTGCAATGTGATATTTGGAAGCCCATGCAAGGCTATGGTGAAAAAGGAAATATCTTCAGTTAAAAACTGGAAAGAAACTTTCTGAGAAACTGCTTTGTGTTCTGTTAATTCATCTCACAGAATTACAGCTTTCCCTTCAAGAAGCCTCTCCCTAAGACTGTTCTTGTGGAATTTTCACAGTGATATTTGAAAGCCCTTAGAGGGCTATGATGAAAAAGGAAATATCCTATATAAAACCTGAAAAGAAGCTTTCTGAGAACCTGCTTTGTGTTCTGTTAATTCATCTCACAGAGTTGCAGCTTTCCCCTCAAGAAGTCGCTCATTAAGGATGTTCTTGTGGAATTTGCAAAGTGATATTTGGAAGACTATAGAGGGCTATCGTGAAAAAGGAAATATCCTACGATAAAAACCGAAAAGAAGCTTTCCGAGAAACGGCATGGTGTTCTCTTAATTCATCTCACCGTGTTGTAGCTTTCCCCTCAAGAAGCGATCACTAAGACTGTTCTTGTGGAATTTGCAAGGTGATATCTGGAAGCCCATAGAAGGCTATGGTGAGAAAGGAAATATCTTCCATTAAAAACTGGAAAGAGGCTTTCTGAGAAACTGCTTTGTGTTCTGTTAATTCATCTCACAGACTTACAGCTTTCCCCTCAAGAAGACTTTTGCTAAGAGTGTTCTTGTGGAATTTGCAAAGTGATATTTGCAAGCCGATAGAAGCCTATGGTGCAAAAGGAAACATCCTAAGACAAAAACTGAAAAGAAGCTTTCTGGGAAACTGCTTTGTGTTCTGTAGATTCATTTCACAGAGTTACAGCTTACCCCTCAAGAAGCCTTTCGCTAAGTCTGTTCTTGAGGAATTTAAAAAGTGATATTTGGAAGCCCATAGGGGGCTTTGGTGAAAAAAAAATATCTTCCGTTAAAAACTGGAAAGAAGCTTTCTGCGAAACTGCTTTGTGTTCTATTAATTCATCTCAAAGAGTTGCAGCTTTCCCTACAAGAAGCCTTTCGCTAAGACTGTTCTTGTGCAATTTGGGAAGTGATATATAGAAGCCCATAGAGGGCTATGGTGAAAAAGGAAATATCTTAAGATAAAAACTGAAAAGAAGCTTTCTGAGAAACTACTTTGTGTTCTGTTAGTTCATCTAACATAGTTACAGCTTGCCCCTCAAGAAGCAGTTCACTAAGACTGTTCTTGTGAAATTTGCCTTGTGTTCTGTTAATTCATCTCTCAGAGTTACAGCTTTCCACTCAAGGAGCCGTTCATTAAGACTGTTTTTCTGAAAATTGGAAAGTGATATTAGGAAGCCCATAGAGGGCTATTGTGGAAAAGGAAATATTTTCCGTTAAAAACTGGAAAGAAGCTTTAAGAGAAACGGACTTGTGTTCTGTTAATTCATCTCACAGAGTTAAAGCTTTCCCCCAAGAAGCCTTTCGCTAAGTCTGTTCTTGCGGAATTTTCAAAGTGATATTCAGATGCCCATAGAGGGCTAAGGAGAAAAAGGAAATATCTTCAGTTTAAAACTGGAAAGAAGCTTTTTGAGAAACTCCTTTGTGTTCTCTTAAATCATCTCACAGAGTTACAGCTTTCCACTCAAGATGTCTTTCGCTAAGACTGTTCTTGTGGAATTTGCAAAGTGAAATTTAGAAGCCCATAGAGGGCTATGGTGAAAAACGAAATATCTTCCGTTAAAAACCGAAAAGAAGCTTTCTGAGAAACTGCTTTGTGTTCTGTTAGTTCATCTCACAGAGTTAAAGTTTTCCCCTCAAGAAGCCATTCACTTGGACTTTTCTTGTGAAATTTTTAAAGTGATATTTGGAAACCCATTGAAGGCCATGGTGAAAAAGGAAATATCTTCCTTTAATAACTGGAAAGAAACTTTCTGAGAAACTGCCGTATGTTCTGTTAATACATCTCACCGAGTTACAGCTTTCCTCTCAAGAAGCCTTTCTGTAAGGCTCGTCTTGTGGAATTTGCAAAGTGATATTTGGAAGCCCATAGAGGAATATGGTGAAAAAGGAAATATCTTCCATTAAAAACTGGAAGGAAGATTTCTGAAAAACTGCTTTCTGTTTTGTTAATTCATCTCACAGAGTTACAGCTTTCCGTTCAAGAAGCCTTTGGCTAAGAGTGTTCTTGTGGAATTTGCAAGGTGATATTTGGTAGCCCAAAGAGGGCTTTGGTGAAAAAGGAAATATCTTCCGTTAAAAACTGGAAAGCAGCTTTTTGAGAAACTGCTTTGTGTCCCCTTAATTCATCTCACCGAGTTAAGGCTTTCCCCTCAAGAAGCATTTCGCTAACACTGTTCTTGTGTAATTTCCAAAGTGATATTTGGAATCCCAAAGACGGCTTTGGTAAAAAAGGAAATATCTTCCGTTAAAAACTGGAAAGAAGCTTTCTGAGAAAATACTTTGTGTTCTGTTAATTCATCGCACAGAGTTACAGCTTTCCCCTTAAGAAGCCTTTCGCTAAGACTGTTCTTGTGGTATTTAGACCGTGATATTAGAATCCCATAGAGGGCTATGTTGAAAAAGGAAATATTCTCCGTTAAAAACTGGAAAGAAGCTTTCTGCGAAACTGCTTTGTGTTCTTTTAATTCATCTCACAGAATTACAGCTTTCCCTGCAAGAGCCTTTCCTTAAGACTGTTCTTGTTCAATTTGGGAAGTGATATTTAGAAGCCCATAGAGGGCTATGGTTCAATAGGAAGTATCCTAAGATAAAAACTGAAAAGAAGCTTTCTGACATACTGCTTTGTGTTCTAATAATTCATGTCACAGAGTTACAGCCTTCCCCTCAAGATGCCTTTCACTAAGACTGTTCTTGTGGAATTTGCAAAGTGATATTTGGAAACCCATAGAGGGCTATCATGGAAAAAGAAATATCTTCCCTTAAAAACTGAAAAGAGGCATACTGAGAAACTGCTTTGTGTTCGGATAATTCATTTCACAGTGTTACAGCTTTCTCCTCAAGAAACCTTTCGCTAAGGGTCTTCTTGTGGAATTTGCCAAGTGATATTTGGAAGCCCATAGAGGGCTATGCTGAAAAAGGAAATCACTTTTATTAAAAACTGAAAAGAAGCTTTCTGAGAAACTGCTTTGTGTTCTGTAAATTCATCTCACAGAGTTACAGCTTTCCCCTCAAGAAGCCTTTCGCTAAGACTGTTCTTGTGGAATTTGCAAAGTGATATTTGGAAACCCCTGGAAGGTTATGGTGAAAATGAAATATCTTCCTTTAAAAACTGGAAAGAAGCTTTCTGAGAAACTGATTTGTGTTCTGTTAGTTCATCTGACAGAGTTACAGCTTTCCCCTTAAGAAGCCTTTCGATAAGACTGGTCTTTTGGTATTTGCAAAGCAATATTTGCAAGCCCTTAGAGGGTTGTGGTGAAAAAGGAAATATCCTAAGATAAAAACTGGAAAGAAATTTTCTGAGAAACTGCTTTGTGTTCTGTTAATTCATTTCACAGGGTTACAGCATTCCCCTCGAGAAGCCTTTCGCTAAGACAGTTCTTGTGGAATTTGGAAAGTGATATTTGGAAGCCCCTTGAGGGCTATGGTGAAAATGAAATATCTTCCGTTAAAAACTGCAAAGAAGCTTTCTGAGAAACTGGTTTGTTTTCTGTTAATTCATCTCACAGAGTTACAGCTTTCCCCTCCAGAAGACTTTCGCTAAGACTGTTTTTGTGGAATTTGCAAAGTGGTATTTGGAAGCCCATTGAGGGTTATGTTGAAAACGGAAATACCTTCCGTTTAAAACTGTAAAGAAGCTTTCTGAGAAACTGCTTTGTGTTCTGTCAATTCATCTCACAGAGTTACAGCATTACCCTCAAGAAGCCTTTCGCTAAGACATTTCTTGTGCAATTTGCAAAGAGATATTTGGAAGCCCCTAGAGTTCTATGGTGAAAAAGGAAATATCTTCATTTAAAAAATGGAAAGAAGCTTTCTGAGAAACTGCTTTCTGTTTTGTTAATTCATCTCAGAGAGTTACAGTTTTCCCTTCAAGAACTTTTTCGCTAAGACTGTTCTTGTGGAATTTGCAAAGTGTATTTGGAAGCCCATAGAGGGCTATGGTGAAAAAGAAAATATCTTCCGTTTAAAACTGGAAATAAGCTTTCTGAGAAAATGCATTGTGTTCTGTTAATTCATCTCACAGAGTTACAGCTTTCCCCTCAAGAAACCTTCCTCTAAGACTGTTCTCTCGGAATTTGCAAGGTGTTATTTGAAAGCCCATAGACGGCCATGGTGAAAAAGGAAATATCCCAAGATAAAAACTGAAAAGAAACTTTCTGAGAAACTGCTTTGTCTTCTGTTAATTCATCTCACAGAGTTACAGCTTTCCCCACAAGAAACGTTTCTCTAAGACTGTTCTTGTGGAATTTGCAAAGTGATATTTGGAAGCCTATAGAGGGCTATGGAGGAAAAGAAAATATCCTAAGTTAAAAACTGAAAAGAAGCTTTCTGATAAACTGCTTTTTATTCTGTTAATTCATCTCACATAGTTACAGCTTTCCCCTCAAGAAGCCTTTTGCTAAGACTGCTCTTGTGGAATTTGCAAAGTGTAATTTGGAAGCACCTCGAGGGCTATGGTGAAAAATGAAATATCTTCAGTTAAAAACTGGAAAGAAGCTTTCTGAGAAACTGCTTTGTGTTGTGTTAATTCATCTCACAGACTTACATCCTCCCCTGAAGAAGCCTTTCGCGAAGATTGTTCTTGTGGAATTTGGAAAGTGATATTTGGAAGCCCATAGAGGTCTATTGTGAAAAAGGTAATATCTTTAGTTAAAAACTGCAAAGTAGATTTCTGAGAAACTGTTTTGTGTTCTGTTAATTCATCTCACAGAGTTACACCTTTCACCTGAAGAAGCCTTTCCCTAAGACTGTTCTTGTGGAATTTGTAAAGTGAGGATTGGAAGCCCATAGAGGGCTATGGTGAAAATGAGAATATCTTTAGTTGAAAACTGCAAAGAAGATTTCTGAGAAGCTACTTTGTGTTCTGTTAATTCATCTCACAGAGTTACAGCTTTCCCCTCATGAAGCCATTAACTAAGACTGTTGTTGTGGAATTTGCAAGGTGATATATGGAAGCCCATACAGGTCTATGATGAAAAAGGAAATATCTTCGGTTAAAAACTGGAAAGAGGCTTTCTAAGAAACTGTTTTGGGATCTGTTAATTCATTTCACAGAGTAACAGCTTTCCAATGAAGAAGCCTTTCGCTAAGACTGTTCTTGTGGAATTTGCAAAGTGATATTTGGAAGCCCATAGAGGACAATGGTGAAAAAGGAAATATTCTAAGATAAAAAGTGAAAAGAAGCTTTCTGAGACAGTGCTTTTTGTTTTATTAATTCATTTCACAGAGTTACAGCTTTCCCCTCAAGTAGCCTTTTGCTAAGGCTGTTCTTGTGGCATTCGCAAAGTGGTATTTGGAAGCCCATTGAGGGCTAGCATGAAAAAGGAAATATCTTCAGTTAAAAACTGGAAAGAAGCTTTCTGAGAAACTGCTTTGAGTTCTGTTAATTCATCTCACACAGTTATAGCTTTCCCCTCAGGAAGACTTTCGCTAAGGCTGTTCTTGAGGAATATGCAAAGTGATATTTGGAAGCCCATAGAGGGCTAAGGTAAAAAAGGAAATATCATCAGTTAACAACTGGAAAGAAGCTGTCTGTGAAACTGCTTTCGGTTCTGTTAATTCATGTCACAGAATTACAGCTTTCCCCTAAAGTAGCCTTTTGCTAAGACTGTTCTTGTGGAATTTGCAAAGTGATATTTCGAATCCCATAGACGTCTATGGTGAAAAAGGAAATATCCTAAATAAAAACTGAAAAGAAGCTCTCTGAGGTCTACAACTTTACCTTCAGGAAGCCTTTCGCTAAGACTGTTCATGTAGAATATAAAGTGATATTTAGAAGCCCATAGAGGGCTATGGTGAAAAAGGGAATATCCTATTTAAAACCTGAAAAGAAGCTTTCTGAGAACCTGCTTTGTGTTCTGTTAATTCATCTCACACTGTTGCAGCTTTCCCCTTAAGAATCCGTTCATTAAGGCTGTTCTTGTGGAATTTGAAAAGTGATATTTGGAAGACCATAGAGGGCTATGGTGAAAAAGGAAATATCCTACGATAAAAACCGAAAAGAAGCTTTCCGAGAAATGGCATTGTGTTCTCTTAATTCATCTCACGGAGTTGTAGCTTTCCCCTCAAGAAGCCGATCACTAAGACTATTCTTGTGGAATTTGCAAGGTGATATCTGGAAGCCCATAGAAGGCTACGGTGAGAAAGGAAATATCTTCCTTTAAAAACTGGAAAGAGGCTTTCTGAGAAACTGCTTTGTGTTCTGTTAATTCATCTCACAGAGTTACAGCTTTCCCCTCAAGAAGACTTTCGCTAAGACAGTTCTTGTGGAATTAGCAAACTCATATTTGGAAGCCGATAGACGTCTATGGTGCAAAAGGAAATATCCTAAGATAAGAACTGAAAAGAAGCTTTCTGGGAAACTGCTTTGTGTTCTGTTGATTCATTTCACAGAGTTACAGGTTTCTCCTCAAGAAGCCTTTTGCCAAGGCTGTTCTTGTGGCATTTGCAAAGTGGTATTTGGAAGCCCATCAAGGGTTAGGGTGGAAAAGGAAATATCTTCAGTTAAAAACTGAAAAGAATCTTTCTGAGAAACTGCTATGTGTTCTGTTTATTCATCTCACAGAGTTACAGCTTTCCCCTCAAGAAGTCTTTCCCTAAGACTCTTCTTGTGGAATTTGGAAAGTGATATTTGGAAGCCCGTAGAGGGCTTTGGTGAAAAACAAAACATCTTCCTTTAAAACCTGGAAAGAAGCTTTCAGAGAAACTGCTTTGTGTCCTGTTAATTCATTTCACAGAGTTACAGCTTTCCCCTCAAGAAGCCTTTCGCTAAGAATGCTTTCTGGAATTTGTAAGGTGATATTTGGAAGCCAATAGAGAGCTATGGTGAAAAAGGAAATATCTTCAGTTGAAAACTGGAAAGACGATTTCTGAGAAAATGCTTTTTGTTCTGTTAATTCATCTCACAGTGTTACAGCTTTCCCCTCAGGAAGCCTTTCGCTAAGTCTGTTCTTGTGGAATTTACAAAGTGATATTTGGAAGCCCAAAGAGGGCTATTTGAAAAAGGAAATATCTTCAGTGAAAAACGGGAAAGAAACTTTCTGAGAGACTGTTTTGTGTTCTGTTTATTCATCACACTGTGTTAGACCTTTCCACTCAAGAAGCCTTTGGCAAAGACTGTTCTTTTGGAATTTGCAAAGTGATATTTGGAAGCCCATGATGTGCCATGGTGAAAAAGAAATTATCTTCAGTTGAAAACTGGAAAGAAGCTTTCTGAGAGACTGCTTTGTGTTGTGTTAATTCATCTCCCAAAGTTACAGCATTCCCCTCAAGAAGCCTTTCGCTAAGACTGTTCTTGTCTAATTTGCAAAGTGTTATTTGGAAGCCCATAGAGGGCTATGGTGAAAAAGGAAATGTCTTAAGACAAAAACTGAAAAGAAGCTTTCAGAGAAACTGCCTTGTGTTCGGTTAATTCATCTCACAGAGTTACAGCTTTCCCCTCAAGAAGCCGTTCACTGAGACTGTTCTTGTGGAATTTGCAAAGTGATATTGGAAGCCCGTAGAGGGCTTTGACAAAAAAGGAAATATCCTAAGAAAAAAACTGAAAAGAAGCTTTCTGAGAATCTGCTTTGTGTTCTCTTAGTTCATCTCACAGATTTACAGCTTTCCCCTTAAGAAGCCGTTTACTAAAACTGTTCTTGTGAAATTTGCCTTGTGTTCTGTTAATTCATCTCTCAGAGTTACAGCTTTCCACTCAAGGAGCCGTTCACTAAGACTGTTCTTGTGAAAATTGGAAAGTGATATTAGGAAGCCCATAGAGGGCTATTGTGGTAAAGGAAATAGTTTCCATTAAAAACTGGAAAGAAGCTTTATGAGAAACTGACTTGTGTTCTGTTAATTCATCTCACAGAGTTACAGCTTTCCCCTGAAGAATCCTTTCGCTGAGGCTCTTCTTGGGGGATTTGCAAAGTGATATTTGGAAGCCCATAGAGGGCTACGGTGAAAAAGGAAATATCTTTAGTGTAAAACGGGAAAGAAACTTTCTGAGAGACTGCTTTGTGTTCTGTTTATTCATCATACTGTGTTAGACTTTTCCACTCAAGAAGCCTTTGGCAAAGACTGTTCTTTTGGAATTTGCAAAGTGATATTTGGAAGCCCATAATGTGCCATGGTGAAAAAGAAATTATCTTCAGTTGAAAACTGGAAAGAAGCTTTCTGAGAGACTGCTTTGTGTTGTGTTAATTCATCTCCCAAAGTTACAGCATTCCCCTCAAGAAGCCTTTCGCTAAGACTGTTCTTGTCTAATTTGCAAAGTGTTATTTGGAAGCCCATAGAGGGCTATGGTGAAAAAGGAAATATCTTAAGATAAAAATTGAAAAGAAGCTTTCAGAGAAACTGCTTTGTGTTCGGTCAATTCATCTCACAGAGTTACAGCTTTCCCCTCAAGAAGCCGTTCACTGAGACTGTTCTTGTGGAATTTGCAAAGTGATATTGGAAGCCCGTAGAGGGCTTTGACGAAAAAGGATATATCCTAAGAAAAAAACTGAAAAGAAGCTTTCTGAGAAACTGCATTGTGTTCTCTTAGTTCATCTCACAGAGTTACAGCTTTCCCCTCAAGAAGCCGTTCCCTAAGACTGTTCTTTTGAAATTTGCAAAGTGATATTTGGAAGCCCATAGACGGCTGTTGTGAAAAAGGAAATATCTTCCGTTAAAAACTGGAAAGAAACTTCCTGAGAAACTGCCGTGTGTTCTGTGAATACATCTCACCAAATTGCAGCTTTCCCCTCAAGAAGCGCTTCGCTGAGACTGTTCTTGTGGAATTTGCAAAGCGATATTTGGAAGCCTATAGAGAGCTATGGTGAAAAAGGAAATATCTTCCGTTAAAAACTGGAAAGAAGCTTTCTGAGAAACTGCCTTGTGTTCTTTTAATTCACGTCACAGAGTTACAGCTTTCCCCTCAAGAAGACTCTCATTAAGACTGTTCTTGTGGAACGTGCAAAGTGATATTTGAAAGCCCATAGATGGCTCTGGTGAAAAAGGAAATATCTTAAGATAAAAACTGAAAAGAAGCTTTCTGAGAAACCGCTTTGTGTTCTGGTAATTGATCTCACAGAGTTACAGATTTCCCCTTAAGAAGCCTTTCGCTAAGGCTGTTCTTGTGGAATTTGCAAAGTGATTTTTTAAGCCTATAGAGGGCTACGGTGAAAAAGGAAATATCTTCCATTAAAAACTGGAAAGAAGCTTGTTGAGAAACAGCTTTGTATTCTGTTACTTCATCTCACAGAGTTACAGCTTTCCCTTCAAGAAGCCTTTCGCTAAGACTGCTCTTGTAGAATTTGCAAAGTGATATTTGGAAGCCCATAGAGGGGTATGGTGAAAAAGGAAATATTTTCCGTTAAACACTGGAAAGAATCTTACTGAAAAACTGCTTTATGGTCTGTTAATTCATCTCACAGAGTTACAGCTTTCTCCTCAAGAAAACATTCGTTAAGACAGTTCTTGTGGTATTTGAAAGGTGATATTTGGAATCCATAGAGGGCTATGTTCAAAAAGGAACTATCTTCCATTAACAACTGTAAAGAAGCTTTCTGAGAAACTGCTTTGTGTTCTGTTAATTCATGTCACAGAGTTCCAACTTTCGCCTCAAGAAGCCTTTCGCTAAGGCTGTTGTTGTGGAATTTGCTAAGTGATATTTGGAAGCTCCTAAGGACTACGGTGAAAATGGCAATATCCTAAGCTAAAAACCGAAAAGAATCTGTCTGAGAAACTGCTTTGTGTTCTGTTAGTTCATCTCACAGAGTTAAAGATTTCCCCTCAAGAGGCCGTTGACTAAGTCTGTTCTTGTGAAATTTCCAATGTTATATTTGGGAGACCATAGAGTGCTATGGTTAAAAAGGAAATATCTCCCGTTAAAAACTGGAAAGAAGCTTTTTGAGAAACTGCTTTGTGTTCTGTTAATTCATCTCACAGAGTTACAACTTTTCCCTCAAGAAGCCTTTCGCTAAGACGCTTCTTGTGGAATTTGCAAGGTGATATTTGATAGCCCATAGAGGGCTATGGTGAAAATGGAAATATCCTAAGAAAAAAACAGAAAAGAAGCTTTCTCAGAAACTGCTTTGTTTTCTGTTAGTTCATCTCACAGAGTTAGAGATTTACTCTCAAGCATCCGTTCACTAAGACTGTTCTAGTGAAACTTGCAAAGTGATATTTGGAAGCCCATAGAGGGTTATGGTGAAAAAGGAAATATCTTCAGTTGAAAAATTGGAAAGAAGCTTTCTAAGAAACTGCCTTGTGTTCTGTTAATTAATCTCACAGAGCTACAGCTTTCTCCTCAAGAACTCTTTCTCTAAGACTGTTCTTGTGGAATTTGCAAAGTGATATTTGGAATCCCATAGAGAGCTATGGTGAAAAAGGAAATATCCTAAGATAAAAAGTGAAATGAACCTTTCTGAGAAACTTCTTTGTGTTCTGCTAATTCACCTCACAGAGTTACCGCTTTCCCCTCAAGAAGCCTTTCGCTAAGACTGTTCTTGTAGAATATGCAAAGTGATATTTTGAAACCCTTAGATGGCAATGGTGAAAATGGAAGTTTCCTAAGGCAAAAACAGTAAAGAAGCTTTCTGAGAAACTGCTTTGTATACTGTTAGTTAACTCACAAATTTACACTTCCCCCTCAAGTACCTTTCGCTAGGGCTGTTCTTGTGGAATTTGCAAAGTGATTTTTTAAGCCTATAGAGGGCTACGGTGAAAAAGGAAATATCTTCAGTTAAAAACTGGAAAGAAGCTTTCCACGAAACTGTTTTGTATTCTGTTACTTCATCTCACAGAGTTACAGCTTTCCCCTCAAGAAGCCTTTCGCTAGGACTGTTCTTGTGGAATTTGCAAAGTGATATTTGGAAGCCCGTAGAAGGATAAGTTAAAAAAGGAAATATTTTCCGTTAAACACTGGACGGAATCTTTCTGGAAAACTACTTTGTGGTCTGTTAATTCATCTCACAGAGTTACAGCTTTCTCCTCAAGAAACCATTCGCTAAGAATGTTCTTGTGGAATTTGCAATTTGAAATTTGGAAGTCCTTAGAGGGCTATGGTGAAAAAGGAAAAATCTTCCGTTAACAACTCTAAAGAAGCTTTCTGAGAAACTGCTTTGTGTTCTGTTAATTCATCTCAGAGTTACAGCGTTCCCCTCAAGACGTCTTTCGCTAAGGCTGTTCTTGTGGAATTTGCTAAGTGATATTTGGAAGCTCGTAAGGGGTATGGTGAACATGGAAATATCTTCAGTTAACTGTTTGAAAGAAGCTTTCTGAGAAACTGCTTTGTGTTCTGTTAATTCATCTAACAGAGTTACAGCTTTCCCCTCAAGAAGCTTTTCAGTAAGTCTATTCTTGTGGAATTTGCAAAGTGATATTTTGAAGCCCATAGAGTGCTACGATGCAAATGGCAATATCCTAAGATAAAAACCGAAAAGAAGCTGTCTGAGAAAATGCTTTGTGTTCTGTTAGTTCATCTCACAGAGTTACAGCTTTCCCCTCAAGAGGCCGTTGACTAAGACTGTTCTTGTGAAATTTGCAAAGTTATATTTGGGAGACCATAGAGGGCTATGGTGAAAAAGGAAATATCTTCCGTTAAAAACTGGAAAGAAGCTTTCTGAGAAACTGCCTTGTGTTCTGTTAATTAATCTCACTGAGTTACAGCTTTCCCCTCAAGAACCCTTTCGCTAAGACTGTTCTTGTGTGATTTGCAAAGTGATATTTGGAAGTCCATAGAGGGCTGTGGTGAAAAAGGAAATATCTTCTCTTACAAACTGGAAAGAAGCTTTATGAGAAACTTCTTTGTGTTCTATTAATTCATCTCACAGAGTTACAACTTTTCCCTCAAGAAGCCTTTCGCTAAGACTGTTCTTGTGGAATTCGAAAAGTGATATTTGGAAGCCCATAGAGGTCTATAGTGAAAATGGAATTATCCTAAGATAAAAACCGTAAAGAAGCTTTCTGAGAAACTGCTTTGTGTTCTGTTATTTCATCTCACAGACTTACAGCTTTCCCCTCAAGAAGCCGTTCACTGAGAGTGTTCTTGTGAAATTTCCAAAGTGATATTTGGAAGCCCTTAGAGGGCTATTGTGAAAAAGGAAATATCTTCCATTAAAAACTGGAAATAAGCTTCCTGAGAAACAGCCGTGTGTTATGTGAATACATCTCACCAAGTTACAGCTTTCCTTTCAAGAAGCCCTTCGCTGAGACTGTTCTTGTGGAATTTGCAAAGTGATATTTGGAAACCCATACAGGGCTATGGTGAAAAAGGAAATATCTGCAGTTAAAAACTGGAAAGAAGGTTTCTGAGAAACTGCTTTGTGTTCTGCTAATTCATCTCACAGAGTTACAGCTTTCCCCTCAAGAGGCCTTTCGCTAAGTCTGTTCTTGTGTAATGTGCAAAATGATAATTGGAAGCCCATAGAGGCTTACGGTGAAAAAGGAAACTTCTTCCGTTAAAAACTGGAAAGAATCTTTCGGAGGAACTGTTTTGTGTTCTGTTAATTCATCTCACAGAGTTACAGCTTACTCCTCAAGAAGCCTTTCGCTAAGACTGTTCTTGTGGAATTTCCAAAGTGATACTTGGAAGCCCATAGAGGGCTAAGGAGAAAAAGGAAATATCTTCCAATAAACAGGTAAGAAGATTTCTGAGAAACTACTTTATGTTTTGTTAATTCAGTTACAGACTTACAGCTTTCCCTTCAAGAAGCCTTTTGCTAAGACTGTTCTCGTGGAATTTGCAAAGTGATATGTGGCAGTCCATAGAGAGCTATGGTGAAAAAGGAAATATCCTAAGATAAAAACTGAAATGAAGCTTTCTGAGAAACTGCTGTGTGTTCTGTTAATTCATCTCAGAGAGTTACAACTTTCTCCTCAAGAAGCCTTTCGCTAAGACTGTTCTTGAGGAATATGCAAAGTGCTATTTTGAAACCCTTAGACGGCTATGGTGTAAATGGAAGTATCCTAAGACAAAAACCATAAAGAAGCTTTCTGAGAAACTGCTTTGTATTCTGTTAGTTAACTCACAAATTTACAGCTTTCCCCTCCATAAACCGTTCACTAAGACTGTTCTTGTGGAGTTTGCAAAGTGATATTTGGAAGCCCATAGAGGGCTATTGTGAAAAAGGAAATATCTTCAGTTAAAAACTGGAAAAAAGCTTTCTGAGAAACTGCCGTGTGTTCTGTTAATACATCTCACCAAGTTACAGCTTTCCCCTCAAGAAGCCTTTCGCTAAGACTGTTCTTGTGGTGTTTGCAAAGTGATATTTGGAATCAAAAGAAGGCTATGGTTAAAAAGGAAAAATCTTCAGTTAAAAACTGGAAAGGAGCTTACTGAGAAACTGCTTTGTGTTCTGTTAATTCATCTCACAGCGTTACAGCTTTCCCCTGAAGAAGCCTTTCGCTAAGAGTGTTCTTGTGGAATTTGCAATGTGATATTTTGAAGCACATAGAGGGCTATGGTTAAATAGGAAGTACCTTCAGTTAAAAACTGGAAAGAAGATTTCTGAGAAACTGCTTTGTGTTCTGTTAATTCATCTCACAGAGTTACAGCTTTCCCCTCAAGAAGCCTTTCAGTAAGTCTGTTCTTGTGGAATTTACAAAGTGGTATTTGGAAGCCCTCAGAAGGCTATGGTGAAAAAATGAATATCCTAAGATAAAAATTGAAAGGAAGCTTTTTGACAAACTGCTTTGTGTTCTGTTAATTCATCACAGAGATTTACAGCTTTCCCCTCAAGAAACCTTTCGCTAAGACTGTTCTTGTGGAATTTGCAAAGTGATATTTTGAAGCCCATAGAGGCCTATGCCGAAAAAGGAAATATACTAAGATAAAAACCGAAAAGAAGCTGTCTGTGAAACTGCATTTTGTTCTCTTAATTCATTTCACAGAGTTACAGCTTTCCCCTCAAGAAGTCGTTCACTAAGACTGTTGTCGTGAAATTTGCTAAGTGATATTTGGAAGCCCATAGAGGGCTATGGTGAAAAAGGAAATATCTTCCGTTAAAAACCAGAGGCAAATAAAGCCACAAAGATGGGGCAAAAGCAGGGCAGAAAAGCTGGAATTTCAAAAAATAAGAGCGCATCTCCTCCGGCAAAGGAGCGCAGCTCATCGCCATCAACGTATCAAAGCTGGATGGAGAATGACTCTGACGAGATGATAGAAGAAGGCTTCAGTCCATCGAACTTCTCAGAGCTAAAGGAGGAATCATGTACCCAGCACAAAGAAACTAAAAGTCTTGAAAAAAAAGTGGAAGAATTGATGGCTAGAATAATTAATGCAGAGAAGCTCATAAACGAAATGAAAGAGATGAAAACCATGACACGAGATATACGTGACAAATGCACAAGCTTCAGTAACCGACTCGATCAACTGGAAGAGTATCAGCGATTAAGGATCAAATGAACGAAATGAAGCGAGAAGAGAAAGCAAAAGAAAAAAGAAGAAAAAGAAATGAACAAAGCCTGCAAGAAGTATGGGATTATGTAAAAAGACCAAATCTACGTCTGATTGGGGTGCCTGAAAGTGAGGGGGAAAATGGAACCAAGTTGGAAAACACTCTTCAGTATATCATCCAGGAGAACTTCCCCAACCTAGTAAGGCAGGCCAACATTCAAATCCAGGAAATACAGAGAACACCACAAAGATACTCCTCGAGAAGTGCAACTCCAAGACACATAATTGCCAGATTCACCAAAGTTGAAATGAAGAAAAAAATCTTAAGGGCAGCCAGAGAGAAAGGTCGGGTTACCCACAAAGGGAAGCCCATCAGACTAACAGCAGATCTCTTGGCAGAAACTCTATAAGGCAGAAGAGAGTGGGGGCCAATATTCAACATTCTTAAAGAAAAGAATTTTCAACCCAGAATTTCATATCCAGCCAAACTAAGTTTCATAAGTGAAGGAGAAATAAAATCCTTTACAGATAAGCAAATGCTTAGAGATTTTGTCACCACTAGGCCTGCCTTACAAGAGACCCTGAAGGAAGCACTAAACATGGAAAGGAACAACCGGTACCAGCCATTGCAAAAACATGCCAAAATGTAAAGACCATCAAGGCTAGGAAGAAACTGCATCAAATAACGAGCAAAATAACCAGTTAATATCATAATGGTAGAATCAAGTTCACACATAACAAACTTAACCTTAAATGTAAATGGACTAAATGCTCCAATTAAAAGACACAGACTGGCAAACTGGATAAAGAGTCAAGACCCATCAGTCTGCTGTATTCAGGAGACCCATCTCACACGCAGAGGCATACATAGGCTCAAAATAAAGGGATGGAGGAAGATTTACCAAGCAAATGGAGAACAAAAAAAAGCGGGGGTTGCAATACTAGTCTCTGATAAAACAGACTTTAAACCATCAAAAATCAAAAGAGACAAAGAAGGCCATTACATAATGGTAAAGGGATCAATTCAACAGGAAGAGCTAACTATCTTAAATATATATGCACCCAATACAGGAGCACCCAGATTCATAAAGCAAGTCCTTACAGCCTTACAAAGAGACTTAGACTCCCATACAATAATAATGGGAGACTTCAACACTCCACTGTCAACATTAGACAGATCAACGAGACAGAAAATTACCAAGGATATCCAGGAATTGAACTCATCTCTGCAGCAAGCAGAACTAATAGACATCTATAAAACTCTCCACCCCAAATCAACAGAATATACATTCTTCTCCGCACCACATCGCACTTATTCCAAAATTGACCACATAGTTGGAGGTAAAGCACTCCTCAGTAAATGTACAAGAACAGAAATTGTAACAAACTGTCTCTCAGACCACACTGCAATCAAACTAGAACTCAGGACTAAGAAACTCAATCAAAACCGCTCAACTACATGGAAACTGAACAACCTGCTCCTGAATGACTACTGGGTACATGACAAAATGAAGGCAGAAATAAAGATGTTCTTTGAAACCAATGAGAACAAAGATACAACATACCAGAATCTCTGGGACACATTTAAAGCAGTGTGTAGAGGGAAATTTATAGCACTAAATGCCCACAAGAGAAAGCAGGAAAGATCTAAAATTGACACTCTAACATTGCAATTAAAAGAACTAGAGAAGCAAGAGAAAACTCATTCAAAAACTAGCAGAAGGCAAGAAATAACTAAGATCAGAGCAGAACTGAAGGAGATAGAGACACAAAAATCCCTCCAAAAAATCAATGAATCCAGGAGTTGGTTTTTTGAAAAGATCAAAAAAATTGACAGACCACTAGCAAGACTAATAAAGAAGAAAAGGGAGAGGAATCAAATAGACGCAATAAAAAGTGATAAAGGGGATATCACCACCGACCCCACAGAAATACAAACTACCATCAGAGAATACTATAAACACCTCTACGCAAATAAACTGGAAAATCTAGAAGAAATGGATAATTTCCTGGACACATACACTCTTCCAAGACCAAACCAGGAAGAAGTTGAATCCCTGAATAAATAAATAGCAGGCTCTGAAATTGAGGCAATAATTAATAGCCTACCAACGAAAAAAGCTCCAGGATCAGATGGATTCACAGCTGAATTCTACCAGAGGTACAAGGAGGAGCTGGTATCATTCCTTCTGAAACAATTCCAATCAATAGAAAAACAGGGAATCCTCCCTAACTCATCTTATGAGGCCAACATCATCCTGATAACAAAGCCTGGCAGAGACACAACAAAAAAAGAGAATTTTAGACCAATATCCCTGATGAACATCGATGCAAAAATCCTCAATACAATACTGGCAAACCGTATGCAACAGCACATCAAAAAGCTTATCCACCATGATCAAGTGGGCTTCATCCCTGGGATGCAAGTCTGGTTCAACATTCGCAAATCAATAAACATAATCCAGCATATAAACAGAACCAAAGACAAGAACCACATCATTATCTCAATAGATGCAGAAAAGGCTTTTGACAAAATTCCACAGCCCTTCATGCTAAAAACGCTCAATAAATTCGGTATTGATGGAAAGTACCTCAAAATAATAAGAGCTATTTATGACAAACCCACAGCCAATATCATACTGAATGGGCAAAACCTGGAAAAATTCCCTTTGAAAACTGGCACAAGACAGGTATGCCCTCTCTCACCACTCCTATTCAACAAAGTGTTGGAAGTCCTGGCTAGGGCAATCAGGCAGGAGAAAGAAATCAAGGGGATTCAGTTAGGAAAAGAAGAAGTCAAATTGTCCCTGTTTGCAGATGACATGATTGTATATTTAGAAAATCCCATTGTCTCAGCCCGAAATCTCCTTAAGCTGATAAGCAACTTCAGCAAAGTCTCAGGATACAAAATTAATGTGCAAAAATCACAAGCATTCGTATACACCAGTAACAGACAAACAGAGAGCCAAATCATGAATGAACTTCCATTCACAATTGCTTCAAAGAGAATAAAACACCTAGGAATCCAACTTACAAGGGATGTAAAGGACCTCTTCAAGGAGAACTACAAACCACTGCTCAATGAAATAAAAGAGGACACAAACAAATGGAAGAACATACCATGCTCATGGATAGGAAGAATCAATATTGTGAAAATGGCCATACTGCCCAAGGTTATTTATAGATTCAATGCCATCCCCATCAAGCTACCAATGAGTTTCTTCACAGAATTGGAAAAAACTGCTTTAAAGTTCATATGGAACCAAAAAAGAGCCCGCATTTCCAAGACAATCCTATGTCAAAAGAACAAAGCTGGAGGCATCACGCTACCGGACTTCAAACTATACTACAAGGCTACAGTCACCAAAACAGCATGGTACTGGTACCAAAACAGAGATATAGACCAATGGAACAGAACAGAGTCCTCAGAAATAATACCACACATCTACAGCCATCTGATCTTTGACAAACCTGAGAGAAACAAGAAATGGGGAAAGGATTCCCTATTTAATAAATGGTGCTGGGAAAAATGGCTAGCCATAAGCAGAAAGCTGAAACTGGATCCTTTCCTTACTCCTTATACGAAAATTAATTGAAGATGGATTAGAGACTTAAAGGTTAGACCTAATACCATAAAAACCCTAGAGGAAAACCTAGGTAGTACCATTCAGGACATAGGCATGGGCAAAGACTTCATGTCTATAACACCAAAAGCAACGGCAGCAAAAGCCAAAATTGACAAATGGGATCTCATTAAACTAAAGAGCTTCTGCACAGTAAAAGAAACTACCATCAGAGTGAACAGGCAACCTACAGAATGGGAGAAAATTTTTGCAATCTACTCATCTGACAAAGGCTAATATCCAGAACCTACAAAGACCTCAAACAAATTTACAAGAAAAAAACAAACAACCCCATCCAAAAGTGGGCAAAGGATATGAACAGACATTTCTCAAAAGAAGACATTCATACAGCCAACAGACACATGAAAAAATGCTCATCATCACTGGCCATCAGAGAAATGCAAATCAAAACCACACTGAGATACCATCTCACACCAGTTAGAATTGCGATCATTCAAAAGTCAGGAAACAACAGGTGCTGGAGAGGATGTGGAGAAATAGGAACAGTTTTACACTGTTGGTGGGATTGTAAACTAGTTCAATCATTATGGAAAACAGTATGGCGATTCCTCAAGGATCTAGAACTAGACGTACCATATGACCCAGCCATCCCATTACTGGGTATATACACAAAAGATTATAAATCATGCTGCTATAAAGACACATGCACACGTATGTTTATTGCGGCACTATTCACAATAACAAAGACTTGGAATCAACCCAAATGTCCATCAGTGACAGACTGGATTAAGAAAATGTGGCACATATACACCATGGAATACTATGCAGCCAAAAAAAGGATGAGTTCGTGTCCTTTGTAGGGACATGGATGCAGCTGGAAACCATCATTCTTAGCAAACTATCACAAGAACAGAAAACCAAACACCGCATGTTCTCACTCATAGGTGGGAACTGAACAATGAGATCACTTGGACTCGGGAAGGGGAACATCACACACCGGGGCCTATCATGGGGAGGGGGGAGGCGGGAGGGATTGCATTGGGAGTTATACCTGATGTAAATGACGAGTTGATGGGTGCTGACGAATTGATGGGTGCAGCACAGCAACAGGGCACAAGTATACATATGTAACAAACCTGCACGTTATGCACATGTACCCTAGAACTTAAAATATATATTAAAAAAAAAAAAAAAAAAGAAACAACCAACCACATCTCTCCTTCCCACTAGAGGCTTCCAGGCTGAAACAGGTTGATACAGGCAGAGGAGGAGAAGATATGCAACTAAGTCACATTTTGAGATCTGTTTAATAATAATTCTAATTTCATGTTCTCACTTATTTGTGAGATCTAAAAATCAAAACAATTGAATTCATGGAGATAGAGAGTAGAAGCATGGTTACCAGAGGCTGGGAAGGGTAGTGGGGGTTTGAGGCAAAGCTGGAGATGGTTAATGGGTACAAAAAAATAGAAAGAATAAATAGGATCTAGTATTTGATAGCACAACAAGGCAACTATAGTCAGTAATAATTTAACTGTGCATTTTAAAATAACTAAAAGAGTCTAATTGGATTGCTTGTAACACAAAGGATAAATGCTTGAGAGAATGGATACCCCATTTTACGTGATGTGATTATTATTCATTGCATGCCTGAATCAGAACATCTCATGCACCCCATAAATACATACATCTACTATATACCCACAAAATTGAAATAAATAATTTTAAAAAATAAAAAATAAAAAATAAAAAATAGAAAATAATCTTCCACTTATTTTTTAGGAAAAGCACATAACTAAATTGTTACAAAAGGATTGACCAAACAATCCTTTGAACGGTTTGAGTCAGCAGTTGTGGCAGGAATGCGGTTGGGGGAAATGGGGAGAAGTGAGTGAAGATAAAAGGAATTGGACAAGTGTTGATGTTGGTGAAATGAATGATGAGTACCTAGAGGTAATCCACTATTGTATGCATTTGGAATTTATCATAAAAATATTTTTGAAAGAACATATTCACTACTGAAAATTCAAACAAGGGGAATAAATTAAAACCACTTATCATCCTATAATTTCAAACATTAAAAAGATTTATTATTTTATGAGAAAATTATAGCATTATTATATAAATATGGTATATTAATTTTTAAATGGCATTATACTTGAGCATTTTGCTAAGTTATTGTAATGTATCAAATATATATTTTACTTATTTTTATAAAAGTGAGACATAAAGTAAGCCTAAAAGAGATATACTAGAATAATAAGTACTAGAAATATAAAATAATTCTATATAAAATGATTAAATATAAATATGAAAAGAATTATAATTTAATTGCACCAGGAAAAATCATAATTGATTTAAAAAAACTTGTAAAGTAAAATAGAATTCAAAAAGCTTTAATTGTATTTGTATTTGACACTGTTATACTTAGTTTTTTAGCATGATATAATTATGAAAAATATTTAAAGCAATGTTATTACCTGTGGAAGACATCCGAGTTCTGGAGACATTGGCGACGAATCTGTATAGGATTGCAGCACCCTCCATTCTTGCTTCCTCAGAAGGAATTCCACTAAGGGGCATAAGGCAGAAAGTGAGACAGAGGTAATTCTCAGAGCAGGAGTGAAGGTTTATTAAAAGACTTTAAAACAGAAAGGAAAAGAAGGGAAGTACAACCTGGAAGAGGGCCAAGTGGGATACTTGAGAAGCCAAGTGCACGGCTTGACTTCTTGACTTGGGGTTTTATACATTGGCATACTTCTGGGATCTTGCCATACTTCTCCTCACTCCTGAGATCTCATTGGGAAGTTGCTGATCAGTTTCAGGTGTTTTCTATTAGAAGCTTGCCTTTCCTTGACACCAGGTATGACCAATTACTACTTTAGAGAAACAGTTAACAACCCCTTGACCATCACCTGAGGGTTTCCCAACACATTTGGTGTGTGGAAGAGGGGAGCCCTCTCCTGCCCTGCTCATACTTGACTAGCTTTCTACTGCAAAAATATTTCTTGAATATTCTTTATGTACTAAGTAATAAGAATTCTGATATTTCATGAGTGATTGTTACACAAAATTATATAAATAAAAAAGAAATTAAGCATGTAATATTAAAAAAAAAAAAAGTGAAAAGAAGCTTTCTGAGAAACTGCTTTGTGTTCTGTTAATTCATCTCAGAGAGTTACAGCTTTCCCCTCAAGAAGCCTTTCGCTAAGACAGTTCTTGTGGAATTTGCAAAGTGATATTTGGAAGGCCATAGAGGGCTATGGTGAAAAAGAAAATATACTAAGATAAAAACCGAAAAGAAGATTTCTGAGAAACTGCTTTGTGTTCTGATAGTTCATCTCACAGAGTTACAGCTTTCCCGTCAAGAAGCCGTTCACTAAGACTGTTCTTGTGAAATTTGGAAAGTAATATTTGGAAGCCCATAGAGGGCTATGGTGAAAAAGGAAATAACTTTCCTTAAAAACTGGAAAGAAGCTTTCCCCTAAAGAAGCTTTCCCCTCAAGAAGCCTTTCGCTAAGACTGTTCTTGTGGAATTTGCAAAGTGATATTTGGAAGCCCATAGAGGGCTACGGTGAAAAAGGAAATATCTTCCGTTAAAACCTGAAAAGAAGGATTCTGAGAACCTGCTTTGTGTTCTGTTAATTCATCTGACAGAGTTACAGATTTCCCGACAAGAAGCCTTTCCCTAAGAGTGTTCTGGTGAAATTTGCAAAGTGACGTTTGGAAGCCCATAGAGGGCTATGGAGAAAAAGGAAATATCCTAAGATAAAAACTGAAAAGAAGCTTTCTGAGAAACTGCTTTGTGTTCTCTTAATTCATCTCACAGGGTTACAGCTTTCACCTCAAGAAGCCTTTCGCTGAGACTGTTCTTGTGGAATTTTCAAAGTGATATTTGGAAGCCCATAGAGGGCTATGGTGGAAAAGGAAATATCCTAAGATAAAAACTGAAAAGAAGCCTTCCAAAAAACTGCATTGTGTTCTGTTAATTCATCTCACAGAGATACAGCTTTCTCCTGAAGAAGCTTTTCGCTAAGACTGTTCTTCTGGAATTTGAAAGTGATATTTGGAAGCCCATAGAGGGCTACGGTGAAAAAGGAAATAACTTCCGTTAAAAACAGGAAAGAAGCTTTCTGAGAAACTGCTTCGTGTTCTGTTAATTCATCTCACAGAGTTACAGCTTTGCCCTCAAGAAGCCTTTCGCTAAGACTGTTCTTGTGGAATTTGCAAAGTGATATTTGGAAGCCCATAGAGGGCTACGGTGAAAAAGGAAATAACTTCCGTTAAAAACAGGAAAGAAGCTTTCTGAGAAACTATTTTGTGTTCTGTTAATTCATCTCACAGAGTTACAGCTTTGCCCTCAAGAAGCCTTTCGCTAAGACTGTTCTTGTGGAATTTGCAAAGTGATATTTGGAAGCCCATAGAGGGCTATGGTGAAAAAGGAAATATCTTCAGTTAAAAACTTGAAAGAAGATTTCTGAGAAACTGCCTTGTGTTCTGTTAATTCATCTCACAGAGTTACAGCTTTCCCCTCAAGAAGCCTTTCGCTAAGAGTGTTCTTGTGGAATTTGCAAAGGGATATTTGGAAGACCTTAGAAGGTAATGGTGAAAAAGGAAATATACTAAGATAAAAACTGAAAAGAAGCTTTCTGAGAAACTGCTTTGTGTTCTCTTAATTGCTCTCAGAGAGGTACAACTTTCCCCTGAAGAAGTCTTTCTCTAAGACTGATCTTGTGAAAATTGCAAAGTGATGTTTGGAAGCTCATAGGGGCTATGGTGAAAAAGGAAATATACTAAGATAAAAACCGAAAAGAAACTTTCTGAGAAACTGCTTAGTGTTCTGTTAGTTCATCTCACAGAGTTAAAACTTTCCCCTCAAGAAGCCGTTCACTAAGACTGTTCTTGTGAAATTTGGAAAGTAATATTTGGAAGCCCATAGAAGGCTATGGTGAAAAAGAAAATATCTTCCATTAAAAACTGTAAAGAATCTTTCTGAGAAACTGCCTTGTGTTCTGTTAATTCATGTCACAGAGTTACAGCTTTCCACTCAAGAAGCCGTTCCCTAAGACTGTTCTTGTGGAATTTGCAAAGTGATACTTGGAAGCCCATAGAGGGCTATGGTGAAAAAGGAAATATCTACCTTTAAAAGCTGGAAAGAAGCTTTCTGAGAGACAGCTTTGTGTTCCATTAATTCGTCTCACAGAGTTACAGCATTCCCCTCAAGAAGCCTTTCGCTAACACTGTTCTTGTGGAATTTGCAAAGTGACATTTGGAAGCCCATAAAGGGCCATGGTGAAAAAGGAAATATCTTCAGTTAAAAACTGGAAAGAAGCTTTCTGAGAGACTGCTTTGTATTCTCTCAATTCATCTCACAAAATTGCAGCTTTCCCCTCAAGAAGCCTTTCGCTAAGACTGTTCTTGTGGAATTTCCAAAGTGATATTTGGAAGCCCATAGAGGGCTATGGTGAAAAAAGAAATATCTTCCGTTAAAAACTGGCAAGAAGCTTTCTGAGAAACTGCTTTGTGTTCTGTTAATTCATCTCACAGTGTTACAGCTTTCCCCTCAGGAAACCTATAGTTAAATCTGTTCTTGTAGAATTTGCAAAGCGATGTTTGGAAGCCCATAGAGGTCTATGGTGAAAAAGGAAATATCCTAAGATAAAAACTGAAAAGAAGCCTTCTAAGAAACTGCATTGTGTTCTGTTAATTCATCTCACAGAGTTACAGCTTTTTCCTTAAGAAGCTTTTCGCTAAGACTGTTCTTGTCGAATTTGCAAAGTGATATTTGGAAGCCCAAAGAGGGCTATGGTGAAAAAGGAAATATCCTAAGATTGAAACTGAAAATAAACTTTCTGAGAAACTGCTTTGTGTTCTGTTAATTCATTTCACAGGGTTACAACTTTCCAGTCAAGAAGCCTTTCGCTAAGATGGTTCTTGTGGAATTTCCAAAGTGATATTTCGGAGACCATAGAAGACTATGGTGAAAATGGAAATATCCTAAGATAAAAAGTGAAAAGAAGCTTTCCGAGAAACTGCTTTGTGTTCTGTTAATTCATCTCACAGTGTTACAAATTTCTCCTCAAGAAACCTTTAGCTAAGGCTGATCTTGTGGAATTTGAAAAGTGATATTTGGAAGCCCATAGGAGGCTATTGTGAAAAAGGAAGTATCTTCCGTTAAAATCAGGAAAGAAGATTTCTAAGAGACTGCTTGGTTCTCTGTTAATTCATCTCACACAGTTACAGCTTTCCCCTCAAGAAACCGTTCACTGAGACTGTTCTTGTGGAATTTGCAAAGTGATATTGGAAGACCATAGATGGTTATGGCGAAAAAGGAAATATCCTAAGAAAAAAACCGAAAAGGAGCTTTCTCAGAAACTGCATTGTTTTCTCTTAGTTCATCTCACAGAATTTTAACTTTCCCCTCAAGAAGCCTATCAGTAAGACTGTTCCTGTGGAATTTTCAAAGTCATATTTGGAAGCCAATAGAGGGCTATGGTGAAAAAGGAAATATCTTCCGTTAAAAACTGGAAAGAAGCTCTCTGAGAAACTGCTTTGTGTTCTCTCAATTCATCTCACAGAGTTACATCTTTCTCCTCAAGAAGCCTTTCCCAAGGACTGTTCTTGTGGAACTGGCAAAGTGATATTTGGAAGCGCATAGAAGGCGATGGTGAAAAAGGAAATATCCTAAGATGAAAACGGAAAAGAAGCTTTCTGAGAATCTGCTTTGTGTTCTTTTAATTCATTTCACAGAGTTACAGCTTTCCCCTCAAGATGCCTTTCCCTGAGACTGTTCTTGAGGAATTTGCAAAGAGATATTTGGAAGCCCAAAGAGGGCTATGGTTAAAAACGAAATATCCTAAGATAAAAAATGAAAAGAAGCTTTCTGAGGAACTGCTTTATGTTCTGTTAATTCATCTCAGAGATTTACAGCTTTCCGTTCAAGAAGCCCTTCGCAAAGACTGTTCTTTTGGAATTGGCAAAGTGATACTTGGAAGGCCATAGAGAGCTATGGTGCTCTCTAAGATAAAATATCCTAAGAGAAAATATCCTAAGATATCCTAAGATAAAATATCCTATGATAAAACTGAAATATCCTAAGATAAAAACTGAAAAGAAGCTTTCTGAGAACTGCTTTATGTTCTTTTAATTCATCTCAGAGATTTACAGCTTTCCGTTCAAGAAGCCTTTCGCAAAGACTGTTCTTTTGGAATTGCCAAAGTGATATGTGGAAGGCCATAGAGAGCTATGGTGCATATGGAAATATCCTAAGATAAAAACCGAAAACAAGCTTTCTGAGAAACTGCTTTGTGTTCTGTTAATTCATCTCAGAGAGTTACAGCTTTCTTCTCGAGAAGCCCTTCGCTAAGACTGTTCTTGTGAAATTTGCAAACTGATATATGGAAGCCCATAGAAGGCTATGGTAATAAAGGAAATAACTTCGGTTAAAAACTGGAAAGAAGCTTTCTGAGAAACTACTTTGTGTTCTGTTAATTCATCTCACATTGTTACATCTTTCCCTTCAAGAAGCCTTCCCCTAAGACTGTTCTTGTGGAATTTGCTAAGTGATATTTGGAAGCCCTTAGAGAGCTATGGTGAAAAAGAAAATATCGTAACATAAAAACCGAAAAGATGCTTTCTGAAAAACTGCACTGTGTTATCTTAATTCATCTCACAGAGTTATAGCTTTCCCCTCAAGAAGTCGTTCACTAACACTGTACTTCTGTAATTTGCAAAGTCATATTTGGAAGCCCACAGAGGGCTATGGTGAAAAAGGAAATCTCTTCCGTTAAAAACCGTAAAGAAGCTTTCTGAGAAACTGCTTTGTGTTCTGTTAATTCATCTCACAGTGTTACAGCTTTCCCCTCAAGAAGCCTTTCGCTAAGACTGTTCTGGTGGAATATTTAAAGTGATATTTGGAAGCCCATAGGGGGCTATGGTGAAAAACGAAATATCTTCATTTACAAACTGGAAAGAAGCTCTCTGAGAAACTGCTTTGTGTTCTGTTAAATCATCTTACAGAGTTACAGTTTCCCCTCATGAAGCCTTTCGCTAAGACTTTCCTTGTGGGATTTGCAAAGTGATATTTGGAAGTCCATAGAGGTCTATGGTGAAAAAGGAAATATCTTCCGTTAAAAACTGGAAAGAAACGTTCTGAGAGACTTCTTTGTTTCCCGTTAATTGATCACACAGTGTTACAGCTTTCCCCTCAAGAAGCCTTTCGCAAAGACTGTTCTTGTAGAATTAGCAAAGTGATATTGTGAAGCAAATAGAGGGCTATGTTGAAAAAGGAACTGTCTTCCATTAAAAACTGGAAAGAAGCTTTCTGAGAAACTGCTTTGTGTTCTGTTAATTCATCTCACAGAGTTATAGCTTTCACAGCAAGAAGCCTTTCAGTAAGACTGTTCTTGTGGAATTTGCAAAGTGATATTTGGAAACCCGTAGAGGGTTATGGTGAAAAAGGAAATATCCTAAGATAGAAACTGAAAAGAAGCTTTCTGAGAAACTGCCTTCTGTTCTGTTAATTGATCTCACAGAGTTACAGCTTTCCCCTCAAGAAGCTTTTCGCTAAGGCTGTTCTTGTGGAATTTTCAAAATGATATTTGGAAGCCTATAGAGGGCTATGGTAAAGAAGGAAATATCTTCAGTTAAAAACTGGAAAGAAGTTTTCTGAGAAACTCCTTTGCGTTGTGTTAATTCATCTCTCAGAGTTGCAGCTTTGCCCTGGAGATGCCTTTCGCTAAGACTGCTCTTGTGAAATTTGCAAAGTGATATTTAGAAGACCTTAGAGGGCTATGGAATAAGGAAATATCCTAAGATAAACACTGAAAAGAAGATTTCTGAGAAACTGCTTTGTGTTCTGCTAAGTCATCTCACAGACTTACAGCTTTCCCCTCAAGAGGCCTTTCGCTAAGACTGTTCTTGTGGAATTTGCAAAGTGATATTTGGGAGCCCATAGTGGGCTATGTTGAAAAAGGAAACAACTTCAGTTAAGAAGTGGAAAGAAGCTTTCTGACAAAATGCTTTGTGTTCTATTAATTCATCTCACAGAATTTCGGCTCTCCCCTCAAGAAGTTTTTCCGTGAGACAGTTCTTGTGGAATTTACAAAGTGATATTTGGAAGCCCATAGAGGGCTATGGTAAAAAAGGAAATATCTTCAGTTGAAAACTGGAAAGAAGATTTCTGACAAACTGCTTTGTGTTCTGTTAATTCATCTCACAGAATTAGAGCTTTCCCCTCAAGAAGTCTTTCGCTAAGACTGTTCTTCTGTAATTTGCAAACTGATATTTGGAAGCCCATAAAGGGATATGGTGAAAAAGCAAATATCCTATGATAAAAACTGAAAAGAAGCTTTCTGAGAAACTGCTTTGTGTTCTGTTAATTCATCTCACAGAGTTATAGCTTTCTCATCAAGAAGCCTTTCGGTAAGAATCTTCTTGTGACATTTGCAAAGTGATATTTGGAAGCCCATAGAGGGCTATGGTGAAAAAGGAAATATCCTAATATAAAAACTGAAAAAAGCTTTCTGAGAAACTGCATTGTGTTCTGTTAATTCATCTCACAGAGTTACAGCTTTCTCCACGAGAAGCCTTTCGCTAAGACTGTTCTTGCGGAATATGCAAAGTGATATTTGGAAGCCCATAGGGGGCTATGGTGAAAAAGGAAATATCCTAAGATAGAAACTGAAAAGGAACTTTCTGAGAAACGGCTATGTGTTGTGTTAATTCATCTCACAGAGTTACAGCTTTCCCCTCAAGAACCCTTTCGCTAAGACTGTTCTTGTGGAATTGGGAAAGTTATATTTCAAAGACCATAGAGGGCTATGGTGAAAATGGAATTATTCTGAGATAAACACCGAAAAGAAGCGTTCTGAGCAACTGCTTTGTGTTCTGTTAATTCATCTCACAGTGTTACAAACTTCTCCTCAAGAAACCTTTAGCTAAAGCTGATCTTGTGGAATTAGAAAAGTGATATTTGGAAGCCCATAGGGGGCTATGGTGAAAAAGGAAGTATCTTCTGTTAAAAACTGGAAAGAAGTTTTCTGAGAAACTGCTTTGTGTTCTGTTAATTTATCTTACAGAGTTAAAGCTTTCCCCTCAAGAAACCTTTCTCTAAGGCTGTTCTTGTGTAATTTGCAAAGTGATATTTGGAAGCCCATAGAGGGCTATGGTGATAAAGGAAATATCTTCAGTTAAAAACTGGAAAGAAGATTTCTGAAAAACTGCTTTGTGATCTGTTAATTCATCTCACAGAGTTACAGCTTTCCCCTCAAGACACCTTTCGAGAAGACTGTTCTTGTGGAATTTGCAAACTGATATTTGGACGCCCATAGAGGGCTATGGTGAAAAAGGAAATATCCTCAGTTAAAAACTGGAAAGAAGCTTTCTGAGAAACTGCTTTGTGTTCTGTTAATTCACATCACGGAGTTACAGCTTTCCCCTCAAGAAGACTTTCGATAAGATTGTTCTTGTGTAATTTGGAAAGTGATATTTGGAAGCCATTAGAGGGCTATAGTGAAAAAGAAAATATCCTCAGTTAAAAAGTTGAAAGAAGATTTCTGAGAAACTGCTTTGTGTTTTGTTAATTCATCTCTCAGAGTTACAGCTTTCCGCTCAAGAAGCCTTTCACTAAGACTGTTCCTCTGGAATATGCAAAGTGTTATTTTGGAGCCCATAGGGGGCTACGGTGAAAAGGAAATATCTTCCGTTTAAAACTGGAAAGAAGCTTTTTGAGAATCTGCTTTGTGTTCTTTAAATTCATCTCACAGAGTAACAGCTTTCCCCTCTATAAGACTTTCGT
>NW_027327990.1:0-86111 GCF_047675955.1 Chlorocebus sabaeus
CCAGTTTTGAACGGAAGATATTTCCTTTTTCACCATAGCCCTCTATGGGCTTCCAAATATCCCTTTGCCAATTCCACAAGAACAGCCTTAGCGAAAGGCTTCTTGAAGGGAAAGATGTAACTCTGTGAGATGAATTAACAGAACACAGAGCAGTTTCTCAGAAAGCTTCTTTCCAGTTTTGAACGGAAGATATTTCCTTTTTCACCATAGCCCTCTATGGGCTTCCAAATATCCCTTTGCCAATTCCACAAGAACAGCCTTAGCGAAAGGCTTCTTGAAGGGAAAGATGTAACTCTGTGAGATGAATTAACAGAACACAGAGCAGTTTCTCAGAAAGCTTCTTTCCAGTTTTGAACGGAAGATATTTCCTTTTTCACCATAGCCCTCTATGGGCTTCCAAATATCCCTTTGCCAATTCCACAAGAACAGCCTTAGCGAAAGGCTTCTTGAAGGGAAAGATGTAACTCTGTGAGATGAATTAACAGAACACAGAGCAGTTTCTCAGAAAGCTTCTTTCCAGTTTTGAACGGAAGATATTTCCTTTTTCACCATAGCCCTCTATGGGCTTCCAAATATCCCTTTGCCAATTCCACAAGAACAGCCTTAGCGAAAGGCTTCTTGAAGGGAAAGATGTAACTCTGTGAGATGAATTAACAGAACACAGAGCAGTTTCTCAGAAAGCTTCTTTCCAGTTTTGAACGGAAGATATTTCCTTTTTCACCATAGCCCTCTATGGGCTTCCAAATATCCCTTTGCCAATTCCACAAGAACAGCCTTAGCGAAAGGCTTCTTGAAGGGAAAGATGTAACTCTGTGAGATGAATTAACAGAACACAGAGCAGTTTCTCAGAAAGCTTCTTTCCAGTTTTGAACGGAAGATATTTCCTTTTTCACCGTAGCCCTCTATGGGCTTCCAAATATCCCTTTGCCAATTCCACAAGAACAGCCTTAGCGAAAGGCTTCTTGAAGGGAAAGATGTAACTCTGTGAGATGAATTAACAGAACACAGAGCAGTTTCTCAGAAAGCTTCTTTCCAGTTTTGAACGGAAGATATTTCCTTTTTCACCGTAGCCCTCTATGGGCTTCCAAATATCCCTTTGCCAATTCCACAAGAACAGCCTTAGCGAAAGGCTTCTTGAAGGGAAAGATGTAACTCTGTGAGATGAATTAACAGAACACAGAGCAGTTTCTCAGAAAGCTTCTTTCCAGTTTTGAACGGAAGATATTTCCTTTTTCACCATAGCCCTCTATGGGCTTCCAAATATCCCTTTGCCAATTCCACAAGAACAGCCTTAGCGAAAGGCTTCTTGAAGGGAAAGATGTAACTCTGTGAGATGAATTAACAGAACACAGAGCAGTTTCTCAGAAAGCTTCTTTCCAGTTTTGAACGGAAGATATTTCCTTTTTCACCATAGCCCTCTATGGGCTTCCAAATATCCCTTTGCCAATTCCACAAGAACAGCCTTAGCGAAAGGCTTCTTGAAGGGAAAGATGTAACTCTGTGAGATGAATTAACAGAACACAGAGCAGTTTCTCAGAAAGCTTCTTTCCAGTTTTGAACGGAAGATATTTCCTTTTTCACCATAGCCCTCTATGGGCTTCCAAATATCCCTTTGCCAATTCCACAAGAACAGCCTTAGCGAAAGGCTTCTTGAAGGGAAAGATGTAACTCTGTGAGATGAATTAACAGAACACAGAGCAGTTTCTCAGAAAGCTTCTTTCCAGTTTTGAACGGAAGATATTTCCTTTTTCACCATAGCCCTCTATGGGCTTCCAAATATCCCTTTGCCAATTCCACAAGAACAGCCTTAGCGAAAGGCTTCTTGAAGGGAAAGATGTAACTCTGTGAGATGAATTAACATAACACAGAGCAGTTTCTCAGAAAGCTTCTTTCCAGTTTTGAACGGAAGATATTTCCTTTTTCACCATAGCCCTCTATGGGCTTCCAAATATCCCTTAGCCAATTCCACAAGAACAGCCTTAGCGAAAGGCTTCTTGAAGGGAAAGATGTAACTCTGTGAGATGAATTAACAGAACACAGAGCAGTTTCTCAGAAAGCTTCTTTCCAGTTTTGAACGGAAGATATTTCCTTTTTCACCATAGCCCTCTATGGGCTTCCAAATATCCCTTTGCCAACTCCACAAGAACAGCCTTAGCGAAAGGCTTCTTGAAGGGAAAGATGTAACTCTGTGAGATGAATTAACAGAACACAGAGCAGTTTCTCAGAAAGCTTCTTTCCAGTTTTGAACGGAAGATATTTCCTTTTTCACCATAGCCCTCTATGGGCTTCCAAATATCCCTTTGCCAATTCCACAAGAACAGCCTTAGCGAAAGGCTTCTTGAAGGGAAAGATGTAACTCTGTGAGATGAATTAACAGAACACAGAGCAGTTTCTCAGAAAGCTTCTTTCCAGTTTTGAACGGAAGATATTTCCTTTTTCACCATAGCCCTCTATGGGCTTCCAAATATCCCTTTGCCAATTCCACAAGAACAGCCTTAGCGAAAGGCTTCTTGAAGGGAAAGATGTAACTCTGTGAGATGAATTAACAGAACACAGAGCAGTTTCTCAGAAAGCTTCTTTCCAGTTTGGAACGGAAGATATTTCCTTTTTCACCGTAGCCCTCTATGGGCTTCCAAATATCCCTTTGCCAATTCCACAAGAACAGCCTTAGCGAAAGGCTTCTTGAAGGGAAAGATGTAACTCTGTGAGATGAATTAACAGAACACAGAGCAGTTTCTCAGAAAGCTTCTTTCCAGTTTTGAACGGAAGATATTTCCTTTTTCACCATAGCCCTCTACGGGCTTCCAAATATCCCTTTGCCAATTCCACAAGAACAGCCTTAGCGAAAGGCTTCTTGAAGGGAAAGATGTAACTCTGTGAGATGAATTAACAGAACACAGAGCAGTTTCTCAGAAAGCTTCTTTCCAGTTTTGAACGGAAGATATTTCCTTTTTCACCATAGCCCTCTATGGGCTTCCAAATATCCCTTTGCCAATTCCACAAGAACAGCCTTAGCGAAAGGCTTCTTGAAGGGAAAGATGTAACTCTGTGAGATGAATTAACAGAACACAGAGCAGTTTCTCAGAAAGCTTCTTTCCAGTTTTGAACGGAAGATATTTCCTTTTTCACCATAGCCCTCTATGGGCTTCCAAATATCCCTTTGCCAATTCCACAAGAACAGCCTTAGCGAAAGGCTTCTTGAAGGGAAAGATGTAACTCTGTGAGATGAATTAACAGAACACAGAGCAGTTTCTCAGAAAGCTTCTTTCCAGTTTTGAACGGAAGATATTTCCTTTTTCACCAGAGCCCTCTATGGGCTTCCAAATATCCCTTTGCCAATTCCACAAGAACAGCCTTAGCGAAAGGCTTCTTGAAGGGAAAGATGTAACTCTGTGAGATGAATTAACAGAACACAGAGCAGTTTCTCAGAAAGCTTCTTTCCAGTTTTGAACGGAAGATATTTCCTTTTTCACCATAGCCCTCTATGGGCTTCCAAATATCCCTTTGCCAATTCCACAAGAACAGCCTTAGCGAAAGGCTTCTTGAAGGGAAAGATGTAACTCTGTGAGATGAATTAACAGAACACAGAGCAGTTTCTCAGAAAGCTTCTTTCCAGTTTTGAACGGAAGATATTTCCTTTTTCACCATAGCCCTCTATGGGCTTCCAAATATCCCTTTGCCAATTCCACAAGAACAGCCTTAGCGAAAGGCTTCTTGAAGGGAAAGATGTAACTCTGTGAGATGAATTAACAGAACACAGAGCAGTTTCTCAGAAAGCTTCTTTCCAGTTTTGAACGGAAGATATTTCCTTTTTCACCGTAGCCCTCTATGGGCTTCTAAATATCCCTTTGCCAATTCCACAAGAACAGCCTTAGCGAAAGGCTTCTTGAAGGGAAAGATGTACCTCTGTGAGATGAATTAACAGAACACAGAGCAGTTTCTCAGAAAGCTTCTTTCCAGTTTTGAACGGAAGATATTTCCTTTTTCACCATAGCCCTCTATGGGCTTCCAAATATCCCTTTGCCAATTCCACAAGAACAGCCTTAGCGAAAGGCTTCTTGAAGGGAAAGATGTAACTCTGTGAGATGAATTAACAGAACACAGAGCAGTTTCTCAGAAAGCTTCTTTCCAGTTTTGAACGGAAGATATTTCCTTTTTCACCGTAGCCCTCTATGGGCTTCCAAATATCCCTTTGCCAATTCCACAAGAACAGCCTTAGCGAAAGGCTTCTTGAAGGGAAAGATGTAACTCTGTGAGATGAATTAACAGAACACAGAGCAGTTTCTCAGAAAGCTTCTTTCCAGTTTTGAACGGAAGATATTTCCTTTTTCACCATAGCCCTCTATGGGCTTCCAAATATCCCTTTGCCAATTCCACAAGAACAGCCTTAGCGAAAGGCTTCTTGAAGGGAAAGATGTAACTCTGTGAGATGAATTAACAGAACACAGAGCAGTTTCTCAGAAAGCTTCTTTCCAGTTTTGAACGGAAGATATTTCCTTTTTCACCATAGCCCTCTATGGGCTTCCAAATATCCCTTTGCCAATTCCACAAGAACAGGCTTAGCGAAAGGCTTCTTGAAGGGAAAGATGTAACTCTGTGAGATGAATTAACAGAACACAGGGCAGTTTCTCAGAAAGCTTCTTTCCAGTTTTGAACGGAAGATATTTCCTTTTTCACCATAGCCCTCTATGGGCTTCCAAATATCCCTTTGCCAATTCCACAAGAACAGCCTTAGCGAAAGGCTTCTTGAAGGGAAAGATGTAACTCTGTGAGATGAATTAACAGAACACAGAGCAGTTTCTCAGAAAGCTTCTTTCCAGTTTTGAACGGAAGATATTTCCTTTTTCACCATAGCCCTCTATGGGCTTCCAAATATCCCTTTGCCAATTCCACAAGAACAGCCTTAGCGAAAGGCTTCTTGAAGGGAAAGATGTAACTCTGTGAGATGAATTAACAGAACACAGAGCAGTTTCTCAGAAAGCTTCTTTCCAGTTTTGAATGGAAGATATTTCCTTTTTCACCATAGCCCTCTATGGGCTTCCAAATATCCCTTTGCCAATTCCACAAGAACAGCCTTAGCGAAAGGCTTCTTGAAGGGAAAGATGTAACTCTGTGAGATGAATTAACAGAACACAGAGCAGTTTCTCAGAAAGCTTCTTTCCAGTTTTGAACGGAAGATATTTCCTTTTTCACCATAGCCCTCTATGGGCTTCCAAATATCCCTTTGCCAATTCCACAAGAACAGCCTTAGCGAAAGGCTTCTTGAAGGGAAAGATGTAACTCTGTGAGATGAATTAACAGAACACAGAGCAGTTTCTCAGAAAGCTTCTTTCCAGTTTTGAACGGAAGATATTTCCTTTTTCACCGTAGCCCTCTATGGGCTTCTAAATATCCCTTTGCCAATTCCACAAGAACAGCCTTAGCGAAAGGCTTCTTGAAGGGAAAGATGTAACTCTGTGAGATGAATTAACAGAACACAGAGCAGTTTCTCAGAAAGCTTCTTTCCAGTTTTGAACGGAAGATATTTCCTTTTTCACCATAGCCCTCTATGGGCTTCCAAATATCCCTTTGCCAATTCCACAAGAACAGCCTTAGCGAAAGGCTTCTTGAAGGGAAAGATGTAACTCTGTGAGATGAATTAACAGAACACAGAGCAGTTTCTCAGAAAGCTTCTTTCCAGTTTTGAACGGAAGATATTTCCTTTTTCACCGTAGCCCTCTATGGGCTTCCAAATATCCCTTTGCCAATTCCACAAGAACAGCCTTAGCGAAAGGCTTCTTGAAGGGAAAGATGTAACTCTGTGAGATGAATTAACAGAACACAGAGCAGTTTCTCAGAAAGCTTCTTTCCAGTTTTGAACGGAAGATATTTCCTTTTTCACCATAGCCCTCTATGGGCTTCCAAATATCCCTTTGCCAATTCCACAAGAACAGCCTTAGCGAAAGGCTTCTTGAAGGGAAAGATGTAACTCTGTGAGATGAATTAACAGAACACAGAGCAGTTTCTCAGAAAGCTTCTTTCCAGTTTTGAACGGAAGATATTTCCTTTTTCACCATAGCCCTCTATGGGCTTCCAAATATCCCTTTGTCAATTCCACAAGAACAGGCTTAGCGAAAGGCTTCTTGAAGGGAAAGATGTAACTCTGTGAGATGAATTAACAGAACACAGGGCAGTTTCTCAGAAAGCTTCTTTCCAGTTTTGAACGGAAGATATTTCCTTTTTCACCATAGCCCTCTATGGGCTTCCAAATATCCCTTTGCCAATTCCACAAGAACAGCCTTAGCGAAAGGCTTCTTGAAGGGAAAGATGTAACTCTGTGAGATGAATTAACAGAACACAGAGCAGTTTCTCAGAAAGCTTCTTTCCAGTTTTGAACGGAAGATATTTCCTTTTTCACCATAGCCCTCTATGGGCTTCCAAATATCCCTTTGCCAATTCCACAAGAACAGCCTTAGCGAAAGGCTTCTTGAAGGGAAAGATGTAACTCTGTGAGATGAATTAACAGAACACAGAGCAGTTTCTCAGAAAGCTTCTTTCCAGTTTTGAATGGAAGATATTTCCTTTTCACCATAGCCCTCTATGGGCTTCCAAATATCCCTTTGCCAATTCCACAAGAACAGCCTTAGCGAAAGGCTTCTTGAAGGGAAAGATGTAACTCTGTGAGATGAATTAACAGAACACAGAGCAGTTTCTCAGAAAGCTTCTTTCCAGTTTTGAACGGAAGATATTTCCTTTTTCACCGTAGCCCTCTATGGGCTTCCAAATATCCCTTTGCCAATTCCACAAGAACAGCCTTAGCGAAAGGCTTCTTGAAGGGAAAGATGTAACTCTGTGAGATGAATTAACAGAACACAGAGCAGTTTCTCAGAAAGCTTCTTTCCAGTTTTGAACGGAAGATATTTCCTTTTTCACCGTAGCCCTCTATGGGCTTCCAAATATCCCTTTGCCAATTCCACAAGAACAGCCTTACCAAAACCTTCTTGAAGGGAAAGATGTAACTCTGTGAGATGAATTAACAGAACACAGAGCAGTTTCTCAGAAAGCTTCTTTCCAGTTTTGAACGGAAGATATTTCCTTTTTCACCATAGCCCTCTATGGGCTTCCAAATATCCCTTTGCCAATTCCACAAGAACAGCCTTAGCGAAAGGCTTCTTGAAGGGAAAGATGTAACTCTGTGAGATGAATTAACAGAACACAGAGCAGTTTCTCAGAAAGCTTCTTTCCAGTTTTGAACGGAAGATATTTCCTTTTTCACCATAGCCCTCTATGGGCTTCCAAATATCCCTTTGCCAATTCCACAAGAACAGCCTTAGCGAAAGGCTTCTTGAAGGGAAAGATGTAACTCTGTGAGATGAATTAACAGAACACAGAGCAGTTTCTCAGAAAGCTTCTTTCCAGTTTTGAATGGAAGATATTTCCTTTTTCACCATAGCCCTCTATGGGCTTCCAAATATCCCTTTGCCAATTCCACAAGAACAGCCTTAGCGAAAGGCTTCTTGAAGGGAAAAATGTAACTCTGTGAGATGAATTAACAGAACACAGAGCTGTTTCTCAGAAAGCTTCTTTCCAGTTTTGAACGGAAGATATTTCCTTTTTCACCATAGCCCTCTATGGGCTTCCAAATATCCCTTTGCCAATTCCACAAGAACAGCCGTAGCGAAAGGCTTCTTGAAGGGAAAGATGTAACTCTGTGAGATGAATTAACAGAACACAGAGCAGTTTCTCAGAAAGCTTCTTTCCAGTTTTGAACGGAAGATATTTCCTTTTTCACCGTAGCCCTCTATGGGCTTCCAAATATCCCTTTGCCAATTCCACAAGAACAGCCTTAGCGAAAGGCTTCTTGAAGGGAAAGATGTAACTCTGTGAGATGAATTAACAGAACACAGAGCAGTTTCTCAGAAAGCTTCTTTCCAGTTTTGAACGGAAGATATTTCCTTTTTCACCATAGCCCTCTATGGGCTTCCAAATATCCCTTTGCCAATTCCACAAAAACAGCCTTAGCGAAAGGCTTCTTGAAGGGAAAGATGTAACTCTGTGAGATGAATTAACAGAACACAGAGCAGTTTCTCAGAAAGCTTCTTTCCAGTTTGGAACGGAAGATATTTCCTTTTTCACCGTAGCCCTCTATGGGCTTCCAAATATCCCTTTGCCAATTCCACAAGAACAGCCTTAGCGAAAGGCTTCTTGAAGGGAAAGATGTAACTCTGTGAGATGAATTAACAGAACACAGAGCAGTTTCTCAGAAAGCTTCTTTCCAGTTTTGAACGGAAGATATTTCCTTTTTCACCATAGCCCTCTACGGGCTTCCAAATATCCCTTTGCCAATTCCACAAGAACAGCCTTAGCGAAAGGCTTCTTGAAGGGAAAGATGTAACTCTGTGAGATGAATTAACAGAACACAGAGCAGTTTCTCAGAAAGCTTCTTTCCAGTTTTGAACGGAAGATATTTCCTTTTTCACCATAGCCCTCTATGGGCTTCCAAATATCCCTTTGCCAATTCCACAAGAACAGCCTTAGCGAAAGGCTTCTTGAAGGGAAAGATGTAACTCTGTGAGATGAATTAACAGAACACAGAGCAGTTTCTCAGAAAGCTTCTTTCCAGTTTTGAACGGAAGATATTTCCTTTTTCACCATAGCCCTCTATGGGCTTCCAAATATCCCTTTGCCAACTCCACAAGAACAGCCTTAGCGAAAGGCTTCTTGAAGGGAAAGATGTAACTCTGTGAGATGAATTAACAGAACACAGAGCAGTTTCTCAGAAAGCTTCTTTCCAGTTTTGAACGGAAGATATTTCCTTTTTCACCATAGCCCTCTATGGGCTTCCAAATATCCCTTTGCCAATTCCACAAGAACAGCCTTAGCGAAAGGCTTCTTGAAGGGAAAGATGTAACTCTGTGAGATGAATTAACAGAACACAGAGCAGTTTCTCAGAAAGCTTCTTTCCAGTTTTGAACGGAAGATATTTCCTTTTTCACCATAGCCCTCTATGGGCTTCCAAATATCCCTTTGCCAATTCCACAAGAACAGCCTTAGCGAAAGGCTTCTTGAAGGGAAAGATGTAACTCTGTGAGATGAATTAACAGAACACAGAGCAGTTTCTCAGAAAGCTTCTTTCCAGTTTTGAACGGAAGATATTTCCTTTTTCACCATAGCCCTCTATGGGCTTCCAAATATCCCTTTGCCAATTCCACAAGAACAGCCTTAGCGAAAGGCTTCTTGAAGGGAAAGATGTAACTCTGTGAGATGAATTAACAGAACACAGAGCAGTTTCTCAGAAAGCTTCTTTCCAGTTTTGAACGGAAGATATTTCCTTTTTCACCATAGCCCTCTATGGGCTTCCAAATATCCCTTTGCCAATTCCACAAGAACAGCCTTAGCGAAAGGCTTCTTGAAGGGAAAGATGTAACTCTGTGAGATGAATTAACAGAACACAGAGCAGTTTCTCAGAAAGCTTCTTTCCAGTTTTGAACGGAAGATATTTCCTTTTTCACCATAGCCCTCTATGGGCTTCCAAATATCCCTTTGCCAACTCCACAAGAACAGCCTTAGCGAAAGGCTTCTTGAAGGGAAAGATGTAACTCTGTGAGATGAATTAACAGAACACAGAGCAGTTTCTCAGAAAGCTTCTTTCCAGTTTTGAACGGAAGATATTTCCTTTTTCACCATAGCCCTCTATGGGCTTCCAAATATCCCTTTGCCAATTCCACAAGAACAGCCTTAGCGAAAGGCTTCTTGAAGGGAAAGATGTAACTCTGTGAGATGAATTAACAGAACACAGAGCAGTTTCTCAGAAAGCTTCTTTCCAGTTTTGAACGGAAGATATTTCCTTTTTCACCATAGCCCTCTATGGGCTTCCAAATATCCCTTTGCCAATTCCACAAGAACAGCCTTAGCGAAAGGCTTCTTGAAGGGAAAGATGTAACTCTGTGAGATGAATTAACAGAACACAGAGCAGTTTCTCAGAAAGCTTCTTTCCAGTTTTGAACGGAAGATATTTCCTGTTTCACCATAGCACTCTATGGGCTTCCAAATATCCCTTTGCCAATTCCACAAGAACAGCCTTAGCGAAAGGCTTCTTGAAGGGAAAGATGTAACTCTGTGAGATGAATTAACAGAACACAGAGCAGTTTCTCAGAAAGCTTCTTTCCAGTTTTGAACGGAAGATATTTCCTTTTTCACCATAGCCCTCTATGGGCTTCCAAATATCCCTTTGCCAATTCCACAAGAACAGCCTTAGCGAAAGGCTTCTTGAAGGGAAAGATGTAACTCTGTGAGATGAATTAACAGAACACAGAGCAGTTTCTCAGAAAGCTTCTTTCCAGTTTTGAACGGAAGATATTTCCTTTTTCACCATAGCCCTCTATGGGCTTCCAAATATCCCTTTGCCAATTCCACAAGAACAGCCTTAGCGAAAGGCTTCTTGAAGGGAAAGATGTAACTCTGTGAGATGAATTAACAGAACACAGAGCAGTTTCTCAGAAAGCTTCTTTCCAGTTTTGAACGGAAGATATTTCCTTTTTCACCATAGCCCTCTATGGGCTTCCAAATATCCCTTTGCCAATTCCACAAGAACAGGCTTAGCGAAAGGCTTCTTGAAGGGAAAGATGTAACTCTGTGAGATGAATTAACAGAACACAGGGCAGTTTCTCAGAAAGCTTCTTTCCAGTTTTGAACGGAAGATATTTCCTTTTTCACCATAGCCCTCTATGGGCTTCCAAATATCCCTTTGCCAATACCACAAGAACAGCCTTAGCGAAAGGCTTCTTGAAGGGAAAGATGTAACTCTGTGAGATGAATTAACAGAACACAGAGCATTTTCTCAGAAAGCTTCTTTCCAGTTTTGAACGGAAGATATTTCCTTTTTCACCATAGCCCTCTATGGGCTTCCAAATATCCCTTTGCCAATTCCACAAGAACAGCCTTAGCGAAAGGCTTCTTGAAGGGAAAGATGTAACTCTGTGAGATGAATTAACAGAACACAGGGCAGTTTCTCAGAAAGCTTCTTTCCAGTTTTGAACGGAAGATATTTCCTTTTTCACCATAGCCCTCTATGGGCTTCCAAATATCCCTTTGCCAATTCCACAAGAACAGGCTTAGCGAAAGGCTTCTTGAAGGGAAAGATGTAACTCTGTGAGATGAATTAACAGAACACAGAGCAGTTTCTCAGAAAGCTTCTTTCCAGTTTTGAACGGAAGATATTTCCTTTTTCACCATAGCCCTCTATGGGCTTCCAAATATCCCTTTGCCAATTCCACAAGAACAGCCTTAGCGAAAGGCTTCTTGAAGGGAAAGATGTAACTCTGTGAGATGAATTAACAGAACACAGAGCAGTTTCTCTGAAAGCTTCTTTCCAGTTTTGAACGGAAGATATTTCCTTTTTCACCGTAGCCCTCTATGGGCTTCCAAATATCCCTTTGCCAATTCCACAAGAACAGCCTTAGCGAAAGGCTTCTTGAAGGGAAAGATGTAACTCTGTGAGATGAATTAACAGAACACAGAGCAGTTTCTCAGAAAGCTTCTTTCCAGTTTTGAACGGAAGATATTTCCTTTTTCACCATAGCCCTCTATGGGCTTCCAAATATCCCTTTGCCAATTCCACAAGAACAGCCTTAGCGAAAGGCTTCTTGAAGGGAAAGATGTAACTCTGTGAGATGAATTAACAGAACACAGAGCAGTTTCTCAGAAAGCTTCTTTCCAGTTTTGAACGGAAGATATTTCCTTTTTCACCATAGCCCTCTATGGGCTTCCAAATATCCCTTTGCCAATTCCACAAGAACAGCCTTAGCGAAAGGCTTCTTGAAGGGAAAGATGTAACTCTGTGAGATGAATTAACAGAACACAGAGCAGTTTCTCAGAAAGCTTCTTTCCAGTTTTGAACGGAAGATATTTCCTTTTTCACCGTAGCCCTCTATGGGCTTCCAAATATCCCTTTGCCAATTCCACAAGAACAGCCTTAGCGAAAGGCTTCTTGAACGGAAAGATGTAACTCTGTGAGATGAATTAACAGAACACAGAGCAGTTTCTCAGAAAGCTTCTTTCCAGTTTTGAACGGAAGATATTTCCTTTTTCACCGTAGCCCTCTATGGGCTTCCAAATATCCCTTTGCCAATTCCACAAGAACAGCCTTAGCGAAAGGCTTCTTGAAGGGAAAGATGTAACTCTGTGAGATGAATTAACAGAACACAGAGCAGTTTCTCAGAAAGCTTCTTTCCAGTTTTGAACGGAAGATATTTCCTTTTTCACCATAGCCCTCTACGGGCTTCCAAATATCCCTTTGCCAATTCCACAAGAACAGCCTTAGCGAAAGGCTTCTTGAAGGGAAAGATGTAACTCTGTGAGATGAATTAACAGAACACAGGGCAGTTTCTCAGAAAGCTTCTTTCCAGTTTTGAACGGAAGATATTTCCTTTTTCACCATAGCCCTCTATGGGCTTCCAAATATCCCTTTGCCAATTCCACAAGAACAGGCTTAGCGAAAGGCTTCTTGAAGGGAAAGATGTAACTCTGTGAGATGAATTAACAGAACACAGAGCAGTTTCTCAGAAAGCTTCTTTCAAGTTTTGAACGGAAGATATTTCCTTTTTCACCATAGCCCTCTATGGGCTTCCAAATATCCCTTTGCCAATTCCACAAGAACAGCCTTAGCGAAAGGCTTCTTGAAGGGAAAGATGTAACTCTGTGAGATGAATTAACAGAACACAGAGCAGTTTCTCTGAAAGCTTCTTTCCAGTTTTGAACGGAAGATATTTCCTTTTTCACCGTAGCCCTCTATGGGCTTCCAAATATCCCTTTGCCAATTCCACAAGAACAGCCTTAGCGAAAGGCTTCTTGAAGGGAAAGATGTAACTCTGTGAGATGAATTAACAGAACACAGAGCAGTTTCTCAGAAAGCTTCTTTCCAGTTTTGAACGGAAGATATTTCCTTTTTCACCATAGCCCTCTATGGGCTTCCAAATATCCCTTTGCCAATTCCACAAGAACAGCCTTAGCGAAAGGCTTCTTGAAGGGAAAGATGTAACTCTGTGAGATGAATTAACAGAACACAGAGCAGTTTCTCAGAAAGCTTCTTTCCAGTTTTGAACGGAAGATATTTCCTTTTTCACCATAGCCCTCTATGGGCTTCCAAATATCCCTTTGCCAATTCCACAAGAACAGCCTTAGCGAAAGGCTTCTTGAAGGGAAAGATGTAACTCTGTGAGATGAATTAACAGAACACAGAGCAGTTTCTCAGAAAGCTTCTTTCCAGTTTTGAACGGAAGATATTTCCTTTTTCACCATAGCCCTCTATGGGCTTCCAAATATCCCTTTGCCAATTCCACAAGAACAGCCTTAGCGAAAGGCTTCTTGAAGGGAAAGATGTAACTCTGTGAGATGAATTAACAGAACACAGAGCAGTTTCTCAGAAAGCTTCTTTCCAGTTTTGAACGGAAGATATTTCCTTTTTCACCATAGCCCTCTATGGGCTTCCAAATATCCCTTTGCCAACTCCACAAGAACAGCCTTAGCGAAAGGCTTCTTGAAGGGAAAGATGTAACTCTGTGAGATGAATTAACAGAACACAGAGCAGTTTCTCAGAAAGCTTCTTTCCAGTTTTGAACGGAAGATATTTCCTTTTTCACCATAGCCCTCTATGGGCTTCCAAATATCCCTTTGCCAATTCCACAAGAACAGCCTTAGCGAAAGGCTTCTTGAAGGGAAAGATGTAACTCTGTGAGATGAATTAACAGAACACAGAGCAGTTTCTCAGAAAGCTTCTTTCCAGTTTTGAACGGAAGATATTTCCTTTTTCACCATAGCCCTCTATGGGCTTCCAAATATCCCTTTGCCAATTCCACAAGAACAGGCTTAGCGAAAGGCTTCTTGAAGGGAAAGATGTAACTCTGTGAGATGAATTAACAGAACACAGAGCAGTTTCTCAGAAAGCTTCTTTCCAGTTTTGAACGGAAGATATTTCCTTTTTCACCATAGCCCTCTATGGGCTTCCAAATATCCCTTTGCCAATTCCACAAGAACAGCCTTAGCGAAAGGCTTCTTGAAGGGAAAGATGTAACTCTGTGAGATGAATTAACAGAACACAGAGCAGTTTCTCAGAAAGCTTCTTTCCAGTTTTGAACGGAAGATATTTCCTTTTTCACCATAGCCCTCTATGGGCTTCCAAATATCCCTTTGCCAATTCCACAAGAACAGCCTTAGCGAAAGGCTTCTTGAAGGGAAAGATGTAACTCTGTGAGATGAATTAACAGAACACAGAGCAGTTTCTCAGAAAGCTTCTTTCCAGTTTTGAACGGAAGATATTTCCTTTTTCACCATAGCCCTCTATGGGCTTCCAAATATCCCTTTGCCAATTCCACAAGAACAGCCTTAGCGAAAGGCTTCTTGAAGGGAAAGATGTAACTCTGTGAGATGAATTAACAGAACACAGAGCAGTTTCTCAGAAAGCTTCTTTCCAGTTTTGAACGGAAGATATTTCCTTTTTCACCATAGCCCTCTATGGGCTTCCAAATATCCCTTTGCCAATTCCACAAGAACAGGCTTAGCGAAAGGCTTCTTGAAGGGAAAGATGTAACTCTGTGAGATGAATTAACAGAACACAGGGCAGTTTCTCAGAAAGCTTCTTTCCAGTTTTGAACGGAAGATATTTCCTTTTTCACCATAGCCCTCTATGGGCTTCCAAATATCCCTTTGCCAATTCCACAAGAACAGCCTTAGCGAAAGGCTTCTTGAAGGGAAAGATGTAACTCTGTGAGATGAATTAACAGAACACAGAGCATTTTCTCAGAAAGCTTCTTTCCAGTTTTGAACGGAAGATATTTCCTTTTTCACCATAGCCCTCTATGGGCTTCCAAATATCCCTTTGCCAATTCCACAAGAACAGGCTTAGCGAAAGGCTTCTTGAAGGGAAAGATGTAACTCTGTGAGATGAATTAACAGAACACAGGGCAGTTTCTCAGAAAGCTTCTTTCCAGTTTTGAACGGAAGATATTTCCTTTTTCACCATAGCCCTCTATGGGCTTCCAAATATCCCTTTGCCAATTCCACAAGAACAGGCTTAGCGAAAGGCTTCTTGAAGGGAAAGATGTAACTCTGTGAGATGAATTAACAGAACACAGAGCAGTTTCTCAGAAAGCTTCTTTCCAGTTTTGAACGGAAGATATTTCCTTTTTCACCATAGCCCTCTATGGGCTTCCAAATATCCCTTTGCCAATTCCACAAGAACAGCCTTAGCGAAAGGCTTCTTGAAGGGAAAGATGTAACTCTGTGAGATGAATTAACAGAACACAGAGCAGTTTCTCTGAAAGCTTCTTTCCAGTTTTGAACGGAAGATATTTCCTTTTTCACCGTAGCCCTCTATGGGCTTCCAAATATCCCTTTGCCAATTCCACAAGAACAGCCTTAGCGAAAGGCTTCTTGAAGGGAAAGATGTAACTCTGTGAGATGAATTAACAGAACACAGAGCAGTTTCTCAGAAAGCTTCTTTCCAGTTTTGAACGGAAGATATTTCCTTTTTCACCATAGCCCTCTATGGGCTTCCAAATATCCCTTTGCCAATTCCACAAGAACAGCCTTAGCGAAAGGCTTCTTGAAGGGAAAGATGTAACTCTGTGAGATGAATTAACAGAACACAGAGCAGTTTCTCAGAAAGCTTCTTTCCAGTTTTGAACGGAAGATATTTCCTTTTTCACCATAGCCCTCTATGGGCTTCCAAATATCCCTTTGCCAATTCCACAAGAACAGCCTTAGCGAAAGGCTTCTTGAAGGGAAAGATGTAACTCTGTGAGATGAATTAACAGAACACAGAGCAGTTTCTCAGAAAGCTTCTTTCCAGTTTTGAACGGAAGATATTTCCTTTTTCACCGTAGCCCTCTATGGGCTTCCAAATATCCCTTTGCCAATTCCACAAGAACAGCCTTAGCGAAAGGCTTCTTGAAGGGAAAGATGTAACTCTGTGAGATGAATTAACAGAACACAGAGCAGTTTCTCAGAAAGCTTCTTTCCAGTTTTGAACGGAAGATATTTCCTTTTTCACCGTAGCCCTCTATGGGCTTCCAAATATCCCTTTGCCAATTCCACAAGAACAGCCTTAGCGAAAGGCTTCTTGAAGGGAAAGATGTAACTCTGTGAGATGAATTAACAGAACACAGAGCAGTTTCTCAGAAAGCTTCTTTCCAGTTTTGAACGGAAGATATTTCCTTTTTCACCATAGCCCTCTATGGGCTTCCAAATATCCCTTTGCCAATTCCACAAGAACAGCCTTAGCGAAAGGCTTCTTGAAGGGAAAGATGTAACTCTGTGAGATGAATTAACAGAACACAGGGCAGTTTCTCAGAAAGCTTCTTTCCAGTTTTGAACGGAAGATATTTCCTTTTTCACCATAGCCCTCTATGGGCTTCCAAATATCCCTTTGCCAATTCCACAAGAACAGGCTTAGCGAAAGGCTTCTTGAAGGGAAAGATGTAACTCTGTGAGATGAATTAACAGAACACAGAGCAGTTTCTCAGAAAGCTTCTTTCAAGTTTTGAACGGAAGATATTTCCTTTTTCACCATAGCCCTCTATGGGCTTCCAAATATCCCTTTGCCAATTCCACAAGAACAGCCTTAGCGAAAGGCTTCTTGAAGGGAAAGATGTAACTCTGTGAGATGAATTAACAGAACACAGAGCAGTTTCTCTGAAAGCTTCTTTCCAGTTTTGAACGGAAGATATTTCCTTTTTCACCGTAGCCCTCTATGGGCTTCCAAATATCCCTTTGCCAATTCCACAAGAACAGCCTTAGCGAAAGGCTTCTTGAAGGGAAAGATGTAACTCTGTGAGATGAATTAACAGAACACAGAGCAGTTTCTCAGAAAGCTTCTTTCCAGTTTTGAACGGAAGATATTTCCTTTTTCACCATAGCCCTCTATGGGCTTCCAAATATCCCTTTGCCAATTCCACAAGAACAGCCTTAGCGAAAGGCTTCTTGAAGGGAAAGATGTAACTCTGTGAGATGAATTAACAGAACACAGAGCAGTTTCTCAGAAAGCTTCTTTCCAGTTTTGAACGGAAGATATTTCCTTTTTCACCATAGCCCTCTATGGGCTTCCAAATATCCCTTAGCCAATTCCACAAGAACAGCCTTAGCGAAAGGCTTCTTGAAGGGAAAGATGTAACTCTGTGAGATGAATTAACAGAACACAGAGCAGTTTCTCAGAAAGCTTCTTTCCAGTTTGGAACGGAAGATATTTCCTTTTTCACCATAGCCCTCTATGGGCTTCCAAATATCCCTTTGCCAATTCCACAAGAACAGCCTTAGCGAAAGGCTTCTTGAAGGGAAAGATGTAACTCTGTGAGATGAATTAACAGAACACAGAGCAGTTTCTCAGAAAGCTTCTTTCCAGTTTTGAACGGAAGATATTCCCTTTTTCACCATAGCCCTCTATGGGCTTCCAAATATCCCTTTGCCAATTCCACAAGAGCAGCCTTAGCGAAAGGCTTCTTGAAGGGAAAGATGTAACTCTGTGAGATGAATTAACAGAACACAGAGCAGTTTCTCAGAAAGCTTCTTTCCAGTTTTGAACGGAAGATATTTCCTTTTTCACCATAGCCCTCTATGGGCTTCCAAATATCCCTTTGCCAATTCCACAAGAACAGCCTTAGCGAAAGGCTTCTTGAAGGGAAAGATGTAACTCTGTGAGATGAATTAACAGAACACAGAGCAGTTTCTCAGAAAGCTTCTTTCCAGTTTTGAACGGAAGATATTTCCTTTTTCACCGTAGCCCTCTATGGGCTTCCAAATATCCCTTTGCCAATTCCACAAGAACAGCCTTAGCGAAAGGCTTCTTGAAGGGAAAGATGTAACTCTGTGAGATGAATTAACAGAACACAGAGCAGTTTCTCAGAAAGCTTCTTTCCAGTTTTGAACGGAAGATATTTCCTTTTTCACCATAGCCCTCTATGGGCTTCCAAATATCCCTTTGCCAATTCCACAAGAACAGCCTTAGCGAAAGGCTTCTTGAAGGGAAAGATGTAACTCTGTGAGATGAATTAACAGAACACAGAGCAGTTTCTCAGAAAGCTTCTTTCCAGTTTTGAACGGAAGATATTTCCTTTTTCACCGTAGCCCTCTATGGGCTTCCAAATATCCCTTTGCCAATTCCACAAGAACAGCCTTAGCGAAAGGCTTCTTGAAGGGAAAGATGTAACTCTGTGAGATGAATTAACAGAACACAGAGCAGTTTCTCAGAAAGCTTCTTTCCAGTTTTGAACGGAAGATATTTCCTTTTTCACCATAGCCCTCTATGGGCTTCCAAATATCCCTTTGCCAATTCCACAAGAAGAGCCTTAGCGAAAGGCTTTTTGAAGGGAAAGATGTAACTCTGTGAGATGAATTAACAGAACACAGAGCAGTTTCTCAGAAAGCTTCTTTCCAGTTTTGAACGGAAGATATTTCCTTTTTCACCATAGCCCTCTATGGGCTTCCAAATATCCCTTTGCCAATTCCACAAGAACAGCCTTAGCGAAAGGCTTCTTGAAGGGAAAGATGTAACTCTGTGAGATGAATTAACAGAACACAGAGCAGTTTCTCAGAAAGCTTCTTTCCAGTTTTGAACGGAAGATATTTCCTTTTTCACCGTAGCCCTCTATGGGCTTCCAAATATCCCTTTGCCAATTCCACAAGAACAGCCTTAGCGAAAGGCTTCTTGAAGGGAAAGATGTAACTCTGTGAGATGAATTAACAGAACACAGAGCAGTTTCTCAGAAAGCTTCTTTCCAGTTTTGAACGGAAGATATTTCCTTTTTCACCGTAGCCCTCTATGGGCTTCCAAATATCCCTTTGCCAATTCCACAAGAACAGCCTTAGCGAAAGGCTTCTTGAAGGGAAAGATGTAACTCTGTGAGATGAATTAACAGAACACAGAGCAGTTTCTCTGAAAGCTTCTTTCCAGTTTTGAACGGAAGATATTTCCTTTTTCACCGTAGCCCTCTATGGGCTTCCAAATATCCCTTTGCCAATTCCACAAGAACAGCCTTAGCGAAAGGCTTCTTGAAGGGAAAGATGTAACTCTGTGAGATGAATTAACAGAACACAGAGCAGTTTCTCAGAAAGCTTCTTTCCAGTTTTGAACGGAAGATATTTCCTTTTTCACCATAGCCCTCTATGGGCTTCCAAATATCCCTTTGCCAATTCCACAAGAACAGCCTTAGCGAAAGGCTTCTTGAAGGGAAAGATGTAACTCTGTGAGATGAATTAACAGAACACAGAGCAGTTTCTCAGAAAGCTTCTTTCCAGTTTTGAACGGAAGATATTTCCTTTTTCACCATAGCCCTCTATGGGCTTCCAAATATCCCTTAGCCAATTCCACAAGAACAGCCTTAGCGAAAGGCTTCTTGAAGGGAAAGATGTAACTCTGTGAGATGAATTAACAGAACACAGAGCAGTTTCTCAGAAAGCTTCTTTCCAGTTTGGAACGGAAGATATTTCCTTTTTCACCATAGCCCTCTATGGGCTTCCAAATATCCCTTTGCCAATTCCACAAGAACAGCCTTAGCGAAAGGCTTCTTGAAGGGAAAGATGTAACTCTGTGAGATGAATTAACAGAACACAGAGCAGTTTCTCAGAAAGCTTCTTTCCAGTTTTGAACGGAAGATATTTCCTTTTTCACCATAGCCCTCTATGGGCTTCCAAATATCCCTTTGCCAATTCCACAAGAACAGCCTTAGCGAAAGGCTTCTTGAAGGGAAAGATGTAACTCTGTGAGATGAATTAACAGAACACAGAGCAGTTTCTCAGAAAGCTTCTTTCCAGTTTTGAACGGAAGATATTTCCTTTTTCACCATAGCCCTCTATGGGCTTCCAAATATCCCTTTGCCAATTCCACAAGAACAGCCTTAGCGAAAGGCTTCTTGAAGGGAAAGATGTAACTCTGTGAGATGAATTAACAGAACACAGAGCAGTTTCTCAGAAAGCTTCTTTCCAGTTTGGAACGGAAGATATTTCCTTTTTCACCGTAGCCCTCTATGGGCTTCCAAATATCCCTTTGCCAATTCCACAAGAACAGCCTTAGCGAAAGGCTTCTTGAAGGGAAAGATGTAACTCTGTGAGATGAATTAACAGAACACAGAGCAGTTTCTCAGAAAGCTTCTTTCCAGTTTTGAACGGAAGATATTCCCTTTTTCACCATAGCCCTCTATGGGCTTCCAAATATCCCTTTGCCAATTCCACAAGAACAGCCTTAGCGAAAGGCTTCTTGAAGGGAAAGATGTAACTCTGTGAGATGAATTAACAGAACACAGAGCAGTTTCTCAGAAAGCTTCTTTCCAGTTTTGAACGGAAGATATTTCCTTTTTCACCGTAGCCCTCTATGGGCTTCCAAATATCCCTTTGCCAATTCCACAAGAACAGCCTTAGCGAAAGGCTTCTTGAAGGGAAAGATGTAACTCTGTGAGATGAATTAACAGAACACAGAGCAGTTTCTCAGAAAGCTTCTTTCCAGTTTTGAACGGAAGATATTTCCTTTTTCACCGTAGCCCTCTATGGGCTTCCAAATATCCCTTTGCCAATTCCACAAGAACAGCCTTAGCGAAAGGCTTCTTGAAGGGAAAGATGTAACTCTGTGAGATGAATTAACAGAACACAGAGCAGTTTCTCAGAAAGCTTCTTTCCAGTTTTGAACGGAAGATATTTCCTTTTTCACCATAGCCCTCTATGGGCTTCCAAATATCCCTTTGCCAATTCCACAAGAACAGCCTTAGCGAAAGGCTTCTTGAAGGGAAAGATGTAACTCTGTGAGATGAATTAACAGAACACAGAGCAGTTTCTCAGAAAGCTTCTTTCCAGTTTTGAACGGAAGATATTTCCTTTTTCACCGTAGCCCTCTATGGGCTTCCAAATATCCCTTTGCCAATTCCACAAGAACAGCCTTAGCGAAAGGCTTCTTGAAGGGAAAGATGTAACTGTGTGAGATGAATTAACAGAACACAGAGCAGTTTCTCAGAAAGCTTCTTTCCAGTTTTGAACGGAAGATATTTCCTTTTTCACCATAGCCCTCTATGGACTTCCAAATATCCCTTTGCCAATTCCACAAGAACAGCCTTAGCGAAAGGCTTCTTGAAGGGAAAGATGTAACTCTGTGAGATGAATTAACAGAACACAGAGCAGTTTCTCAGAAAGCTTCTTTCCAGTTTTGAACGGAAGATATTTCCTTTTTCACCATAGCCCTCTATGGGCTTCCAAATATCCCTTTGCCAATTCCACAAGAACAGCCTTAGCGAAAGGCTTCTTGAAGGGAAAGATGTAACTCTGTGAGATGAATTAACAGAACACAGAGCAGTTTCTCAGAAAGCTTCTTTCCAGTTTTGAACGGAAGATATTTCCTTTTTCACCATAGCCCTCTATGGGCTTCCAAATATCCCTTTGCCAATTCCACAAGAACAGCCTTAGCGAAAGGCTTCTTGAAGGGAAAGATGTAACTCTGTGAGATGAATTAACAGAACACAGAGCAGTTTCTCAGAAAGCTTCTTTCCAGTTTTGAACGGAAGATATTTCCTTTTTCACCATAGCCCTCTATGGGCTTCCAAATATCCGTTTGCCAATTCCACAAGAACAGCCTTAGCGAAAGGCTTCTTGAAGGGAAAGATGTAACTCTGTGAGATGAATTAACAGAACACAGGGCAGTTTCTCAGAAAGCTTCTTTTCAGTTTTGAACGGAAGATATTTCCTTTTTCACCATAGCCCTCTATGGGCTTCCAAATATCCCTTTGCCAATTCCACAAGAACAGCCTTAGCGAAAGGCTTCTTGAAGGGAAAGATGTAACTCTGTGAGATGAATTAACAGAACACAGAGCAGTTTCTCAGAAAGCTTCTTTCCAGTTTTGAACGGAAGATATTTCCTTTTTCACCATAGCTCTCTAAGGGCTTCCAAATATCCCTTTGCCAATTCCACAAGAACAGCCTTAGCGAAAGGCTTCTTGAAGGGAAAGATTTAACTCTGTGAGATGAATTAACAGAACACAGAGCAGTTTCTCAGAAAGCTTCTTTCCAGTTTTGAACGGAAGATATTTCCTTTTTCACCATAGCCCTCTATGGGCTTCCAAATATCCCTTTGCCAACTCCACAAGAACAGCCTTAGCGAAAGGCTTCTTGAAGGGAAAGATGTAACTCTGTGAGATGAATTAACAGAACACAGAGCAGTTTCTCAGAAAGCTTCTTTCCAGTTTTGAACGGAAGATATTTCCTTTTTCACCATAGCCCTCTATGGGCTTCCAAATATCCCTTTGCCAATTCCACAAGAACAGCCTTAGCGAAAGGCTTCTTGAAGGGAAAGATGTAACTCTGTGAGATGAACTAACAGAACACAGAGCAGTTTCTCAGAAAGCTTCTTTCCAGTTTTGAACGGAAGATATTTCCTTTTTCACCATAGCCCTCTATGGGCTTCCAAATATCCCTTTGCCAATTCCACAAGAACAGCCTTAGCGAAAGGCTTCTTGAAGGGAAAGATGTAACTCTGTGAGATGAATTAACAGAACACAGAGCAGTTTCTCAGAAAGCTTCTTTCCAGTTTTGAACGGAAGATATTTCCTTTTTCACCATAGCCCTCTATGGGCTTCCAAATATCCCTTTGCCAATTCCACAAGAACAGCCTTAGCGAAAGGCTTCTTGAAGGGAAAGATGTAACTCTGTGAGATGAATTAACAGAACACAGAGCAGTTTCTCAGAAAGCTTCTTTCCAGTTTTGAACGGAAGATATTCCCTTTTTCACCATAGCCCTCTATGGGCTTCCAAATATCCCTTTGCCAATTCCACAAGAACAGCCTTAGCGAAAGGCTTCTTGAAGGGAAAGATGTAACTCTGTGAGATGAATTAACAGAACACAGAGCAGTTTCTCAGAAAGCTTCTTTCCAGTTTTGAACGGAAGATATTTCCTTTTTCACCATAGCCCTCTATGGGCTTCCAAATATCCCTTTGCCAATTCCACAAGAACAGCCTTAGCGAAAGGCTTCTTGAAGGGAAAGATGTAACTCTGTGAGATGAATTAACAGAACACAGAGCAGTTTCTCAGAAAGCTTCTTTCCAGTTTTGAACGGAAGATATTTCCTTTTTCACCGTAGCCCTCTATGGGCTTCCAAATATCCCTTTGCCAATTCCACAAGAACAGCCTTAGCGAAAGGCTTCTTGAAGGGAAAGATGTAACTCTGTGAGATGAATTAACAGAACACAGAGCAGTTTCTCAGAAAGCTTCTTTCCAGTTTTGAACGGAAGATATTTCCTTTTTCACCATAGCCCTCTATGGGCTTCCAAATATCCCTTTGCCAATTCCACAAGAACAGCCTTAGCGAAAGGCTTCTTGAAGGGAAAGATGTAACTCTGTGAGATGAATTAACAGAACACAGAGCAGTTTCTCAGAAAGCTTCTTTCCAGTTTTGAACGGAAGATATTTCCTTTTTCACCATAGCCCTCTATGGGCTTCCAAATATCCCTTTGCCAATTCCACAAGAACAGCCTTAGCGAAAGGCTTCTTGAAGGGAAAGATGTAACTCTGTGAGATGAATTAACAGAACACAGAGCAGTTTCTCAGAAAGCTTCTTTCCAGTTTTGAACGGAAGATATTTCCTTTTTCACCGTAGCCCTCTATGGGCTTCCAAATATCCCTTTGCCAATTCCACAAGAACAGCCTTAGCGAAAGGCTTCTTGAAGGGAAAGATGTAACTGTGTGAGATGAATTAACAGAACACAGAGCAGTTTCTCAGAAAGCTTCTTTCCAGTTTTGAACGGAAGATATTTCCTTTTTCACCATAGCCCTCTATGGACTTCCAAATATCCCTTTGCCAATTCCACAAGAACAGCCTTAGCGAAAGGCTTCTTGAAGGGAAAGATGTAACTCTGTGAGATGAATTAACAGAACACAGAGCAGTTTCTCAGAAAGCTTCTTTCCAGTTTTGAACGGAAGATATTTCCTTTTTCACCATAGCCCTCTATGGGCTTCCAAATATCCCTTTGCCAATTCCACAAGAACAGCCTTAGCGAAAGGCTTCTTGAAGGGAAAGATGTAACTCTGTGAGATGAATTAACAGAACACAGAGCAGTTTCTCAGAAAGCTTCTTTCCAGTTTTGAACGGAAGATATTTCCTTTTTCACCATAGCCCTCTATGGGCTTCCAAATATCCCTTTGCCAATTCCACAAGAACAGCCTTAGCGAAAGGCTTCTTGAAGGGAAAGATGTAACTCTGTGAGATGAATTAACAGAACACAGAGCAGTTTCTCAGAAAGCTTCTTTCCAGTTTTGAACGGAAGATATTTCCTTTTTCACCATAGCCCTCTATGGGCTTCCAAATATCCGTTTGCCAATTCCACAAGAACAGCCTTAGCGAAAGGCTTCTTGAAGGGAAAGATGTAACTCTGTGAGATGAATTAACAGAACACAGGGCAGTTTCTCAGAAAGCTTCTTTTCAGTTTTGAACGGAAGATATTTCCTTTTTCACCATAGCCCTCTATGGGCTTCCAAATATCCCTTTGCCAATTCCACAAGAACAGCCTTAGCGAAAGGCTTCTTGAAGGGAAAGATGTAACTCTGTGAGATGAATTAACAGAACACAGAGCAGTTTCTCAGAAAGCTTCTTTCCAGTTTTGAACGGAAGATATTTCCTTTTTCACCATAGCTCTCTAAGGGCTTCCAAATATCCCTTTGCCAATTCCACAAGAACAGCCTTAGCGAAAGGCTTCTTGAAGGGAAAGATTTAACTCTGTGAGATGAATTAACAGAACACAGAGCAGTTTCTCAGAAAGCTTCTTTCCAGTTTTGAACGGAAGATATTTCCTTTTTCACCATAGCCCTCTATGGGCTTCCAAATATCCCTTTGCCAACTCCACAAGAACAGCCTTAGCGAAAGGCTTCTTGAAGGGAAAGATGTAACTCTGTGAGATGAATTAACAGAACACAGAGCAGTTTCTCAGAAAGCTTCTTTCCAGTTTTGAACGGAAGATATTTCCTTTTTCACCATAGCCCTCTATGGGCTTCCAAATATCCCTTTGCCAATTCCACAAGAACAGCCTTAGCGAAAGGCTTCTTGAAGGGAAAGATGTAACTCTGTGAGATGAACTAACAGAACACAGAGCAGTTTCTCAGAAAGCTTCTTTCCAGTTTTGAACGGAAGATATTTCCTTTTTCACCATAGCCCTCTATGGGCTTCCAAATATCCCTTTGCCAATTCCACAAGAACAGCCTTAGCGAAAGGCTTCTTGAAGGGAAAGATGTAACTCTGTGAGATGAATTAACAGAACACAGAGCAGTTTCTCAGAAAGCTTCTTTCCAGTTTTGAACGGAAGATATTTCCTTTTTCACCATAGCCCTCTATGGGCTTCCAAATATCCCTTTGCCAATTCCACAAGAACAGCCTTAGCGAAAGGCTTCTTGAAGGGAAAGATGTAACTCTGTGAGATGAATTAACAGAACACAGAGCAGTTTCTCAGAAAGCTTCTTTCCAGTTTTGAACGGAAGATATTCCCTTTTTCACCATAGCCCTCTATGGGCTTCCAAATATCCCTTTGCCAATTCCACAAGAACAGCCTTAGCGAAAGGCTTCTTGAAGGGAAAGATGTAACTCTGTGAGATGAATTAACAGAACACAGAGCAGTTTCTCAGAAAGCTTCTTTCCAGTTTTGAACGGAAGATATTTCCTTTTTCACCATAGCCCTCTATGGGCTTCCAAATATCCCTTTGCCAATTCCACAAGAACAGCCTTAGCGAAAGGCTTCTTGAAGGGAAAGATGTAACTCTGTGAGATGAATTAACAGAACACAGAGCAGTTTCTCAGAAAGCTTCTTTCCAGTTTTGAACGGAAGATATTTCCTTTTTCACCGTAGCCCTCTATGGGCTTCCAAATATCCCTTTGCCAATTCCACAAGAACAGCCTTAGCGAAAGGCTTCTTGAAGGGAAAGATGTAACTCTGTGAGATGAATTAACAGAACACAGAGCAGTTTCTCAGAAAGCTTCTTTCCAGTTTTGAACGGAAGATATTTCCTTTTTCACCATAGCCCTCTATGGGCTTCCAAATATCCCTTTGCCAATTCCACAAGAACAGCCTTAGCGAAAGGCTTCTTGAAGGGAAAGATGTAACTCTGTGAGATGAATTAACAGAACACAGAGCAGTTTCTCAGAAAGCTTCTTTCCAGTTTTGAACGGAAGATATTTCCTTTTTCACCGTAGCCCTCTATGGGCTTCCAAATATCCCTTTGCCAATTCCACAAGAACAGCCTTAGCGAAAGGCTTCTTGAAGGGAAAGATGTAACTCTGTGAGATGAATTAACAGAACACAGAGCAGTTTCTCAGAAAGCTTCTTTCCAGTTTTGAACGGAAGATATTTCCTTTTTCACCATAGCCCTCTATGGGCTTCCAAATATCCCTTTGCCAATTCCACAAGAAGAGCCTTAGCGAAAGGCTTCTTGAAGGGAAAGATGTAACTCTGTGAGATGAATTAACAGAACACAGAGCAGTTTCTCAGAAAGCTTCTTTCCAGTTTTGAACGGAAGATATTTCCTTTTTCACCATAGCCCTCTATGGGCTTCCAAATATCCCTTTGCCAATTCCACAAGAACAGCCTTAGCGAAAGGCTTCTTGAAGGGAAAGATGTAACTCTGTGAGATGAATTAACAGAACACAGAGCAGTTTCTCAGAAAGCTTCTTTCCAGTTTTGAACGGAAGATATTTCCTTTTTCACCGTAGCCCTCTATGGGCTTCCAAATATCCCTTTGCCAATTCCACAAGAACAGCCTTAGCGAAAGGCTTCTTGAAGGGAAAGATGTAACTCTGTGAGATGAATTAACAGAACACAGAGCAGTTTCTCAGAAAGCTTCTTTCCAGTTTTGAACGGAAGATATTTCCTTTTTCACCGTAGCCCTCTATGGGCTTCCAAATATCCCTTTGCCAATTCCACAAGAACAGCCTTAGCGAAAGGCTTCTTGAAGGGAAAGATGTAACTCTGTGAGATGAATTAACAGAACACAGAGCAGTTTCTCTGAAAGCTTCTTTCCAGTTTTGAACGGAAGATATTTCCTTTTTCACCGTAGCCCTCTATGGGCTTCCAAATATCCCTTTGCCAATTCCACAAGAACAGCCTTAGCGAAAGGCTTCTTGAAGGGAAAGATGTAACTCTGTGAGATGAATTAACAGAACACAGAGCAGTTTCTCAGAAAGCTTCTTTCCAGTTTTGAACGGAAGATATTTCCTTTTTCACCATAGCCCTCTATGGGCTTCCAAATATCCCTTTGCCAATTCCACAAGAACAGCCTTAGCGAAAGGCTTCTTGAAGGGAAAGATGTAACTCTGTGAGATGAATTAACAGAACACAGAGCAGTTTCTCAGAAAGCTTCTTTCCAGTTTTGAACGGAAGATATTTCCTTTTTCACCATAGCCCTCTATGGGCTTCCAAATATCCCTTAGCCAATTCCACAAGAACAGCCTTAGCGAAAGGCTTCTTGAAGGGAAAGATGTAACTCTGTGAGATGAATTAACAGAACACAGAGCAGTTTCTCAGAAAGCTTCTTTCCAGTTTGGAACGGAAGATATTTCCTTTTTCACCATAGCCCTCTATGGGCTTCCAAATATCCCTTTGCCAATTCCACAAGAACAGCCTTAGCGAAAGGCTTCTTGAAGGGAAAGATGTAACTCTGTGAGATGAATTAACAGAACACAGAGCAGTTTCTCAGAAAGCTTCTTTCCAGTTTTGAACGGAAGATATTTCCTTTTTCACCATAGCCCTCTATGGGCTTCCAAATATCCCTTTGCCAATTCCACAAGAACAGCCTTAGCGAAAGGCTTCTTGAAGGGAAAGATGTAACTCTGTGAGATGAATTAACAGAACACAGAGCAGTTTCTCAGAAAGCTTCTTTCCAGTTTTGAACGGAAGATATTTCCTTTTTCACCATAGCCCTCTATGGGCTTCCAAATATCCCTTTGCCAATTCCACAAGAACAGCCTTAGCGAAAGGCTTCTTGAAGGGAAAGATGTAACTCTGTGAGATGAATTAACAGAACACAGAGCAGTTTCTCAGAAAGCTTCTTTCCAGTTTGGAACGGAAGATATTTCCTTTTTCACCGTAGCCCTCTATGGGCTTCCAAATATCCCTTTGCCAATTCCACAAGAACAGCCTTAGCGAAAGGCTTCTTGAAGGGAAAGATGTAACTCTGTGAGATGAATTAACAGAACACAGAGCAGTTTCTCAGAAAGCTTCTTTCCAGTTTTGAACGGAAGATATTCCCTTTTTCACCATAGCCCTCTATGGGCTTCCAAATATCCCTTTGCCAATTCCACAAGAACAGCCTTAGCGAAAGGCTTCTTGAAGGGAAAGATGTAACTCTGTGAGATGAATTAACAGAACACAGAGCAGTTTCTCAGAAAGCTTCTTTCCAGTTTTGAACGGAAGATATTTCCTTTTTCACCGTAGCCCTCTATGGGCTTCCAAATATCCCTTTGCCAATTCCACAAGAACAGCCTTAGCGAAAGGCTTCTTGAAGGGAAAGATGTAACTCTGTGAGATGAATTAACAGAACACAGAGCAGTTTCTCAGAAAGCTTCTTTCCAGTTTTGAACGGAAGATATTTCCTTTTTCACCGTAGCCCTCTATGGGCTTCCAAATATCCCTTTGCCAATTCCACAAGAACAGCCTTAGCGAAAGGCTTCTTGAAGGGAAAGATGTAACTCTGTGAGATGAATTAACAGAACACAGAGCAGTTTCTCAGAAAGCTTCTTTCCAGTTTTGAACGGAAGATATTTCCTTTTTCACCATAGCCCTCTATGGGCTTCCAAATATCCCTTTGCCAATTCCACAAGAACAGCCTTAGCGAAAGGCTTCTTGAAGGGAAAGATGTAACTCTGTGAGATGAATTAACAGAACACAGAGCAGTTTCTCAGAAAGCTTCTTTCCAGTTTTGAACGGAAGATATTTCCTTTTTCACCGTAGCCCTCTATGGGCTTCCAAATATCCCTTTGCCAATTCCACAAGAACAGCCTTAGCGAAAGGCTTCTTGAAGGGAAAGATGTAACTGTGTGAGATGAATTAACAGAACACAGAGCAGTTTCTCAGAAAGCTTCTTTCCAGTTTTGAACGGAAGATATTTCCTTTTTCACCATAGCCCTCTATGGGCTTCCAAATATCCCTTTGCCAATTCCACAAGAACAGCCTTAGCGAAAGGCTTCTTGAAGGGAAAGATGTAACTCTGTGAGATGAATTAACAGAACACAGAGCAGTTTCTCAGAAAGCTTCTTTCCAGTTTTGAACGGAAGATATTTCCTTTTTCACCATAGCCCTCTATGGGCTTCCAAATATCCCTTTGCCAATTCCACAAGAACAGCCTTAGCGAAAGGCTTCTTGAAGGGAAAGATGTAACTCTGTGAGATGAATTAACAGAACACAGAGCAGTTTCTCAGAAAGCTTCTTTCCAGTTTTGAACGGAAGATATTTCCTTTTTCACCATAGCCCTCTATGGGCTTCCAAATATCCCTTTGCCAATTCCACAAGAACAGCCTTAGCGAAAGGCTTCTTGAAGGGAAAGATGTAACTCTGTGAGATGAATTAACAGAACACAGAGCAGTTTCTCAGAAAGCTTCTTTCCAGTTTTGAACGGAAGATATTTCCTTTTTCACCATAGCCCTCTATGGGCTTCCAAATATCCGTTTGCCAATTCCACAAGAACAGCCTTAGCGAAAGGCTTCTTGAAGGGAAAGATGTAACTCTGTGAGATGAATTAACAGAACACAGGGCAGTTTCTCAGAAAGCTTCTTTTCAGTTTTGAACGGAAGATATTTCCTTTTTCACCATAGCCCTCTATGGGCTTCCAAATATCCCTTTGCCAATTCCACAAGAACAGCCTTAGCGAAAGGCTTCTTGAAGGGAAAGATGTAACTCTGTGAGATGAATTAACAGAACACAGAGCAGTTTCTCAGAAAGCTTCTTTCCAGTTTTGAACGGAAGATATTTCCTTTTTCACCATAGCTCTCTAAGGGCTTCCAAATATCCCTTTGCCAATTCCACAAGAACAGCCTTAGCGAAAGGCTTCTTGAAGGGAAAGATTTAACTCTGTGAGATGAATTAACAGAACACAGAGCAGTTTCTCAGAAAGCTTCTTTCCAGTTTTGAACGGAAGATATTTCCTTTTTCACCATAGCCCTCTATGGGCTTCCAAATATCCCTTTGCCAACTCCACAAGAACAGCCTTAGCGAAAGGCTTCTTGAAGGGAAAGATGTAACTCTGTGAGATGAATTAACAGAACACAGAGCAGTTTCTCAGAAAGCTTCTTTCCAGTTTTGAACGGAAGATATTTCCTTTTTCACCATAGCCCTCTATGGGCTTCCAAATATCCCTTTGCCAATTCCACAAGAACAGCCTTAGCGAAAGGCTTCTTGAAGGGAAAGATGTAACTCTGTGAGATGAACTAACAGAACACAGAGCAGTTTCTCAGAAAGCTTCTTTCCAGTTTTGAACGGAAGATATTTCCTTTTTCACCATAGCCCTCTATGGGCTTCCAAATATCCCTTTGCCAATTCCACAAGAACAGCCTTAGCGAAAGGCTTCTTGAAGGGAAAGATGTAACTCTGTGAGATGAATTAACAGAACACAGAGCAGTTTCTCAGAAAGCTTCTTTCCAGTTTTGAACGGAAGATATTTCCTTTTTCACCATAGCCCTCTATGGGCTTCCAAATATCCCTTTGCCAATTCCACAAGAACAGCCTTAGCGAAAGGCTTCTTGAAGGGAAAGATGTAACTCTGTGAGATGAATTAACAGAACACAGAGCAGTTTCTCAGAAAGCTTCTTTCCAGTTTTGAACGGAAGATATTTCCTTTTTCACCATAGCCCTCTATGGGCTTCCAAATATCCCTTTGCCAATTCCACAAGAACAGCCTTAGCGAAAGGCTTCTTGAAGGGAAAGATGTAACTCTGTGAGATGAATTAACAGAACACAGAGCAGTTTCTCAGAAAGCTTCTTTCCAGTTTTGAACGGAAGATATTTCCTTTTTCACCATAGCCCTCTATGGGCTTCCAAATATCCCTTTGCCAATTCCACAAGAACAGCCTTAGCGAAAGGCTTCTTGAAGGGAAAGATGTAACTCTGTGAGATGAATTAACAGAACACAGAGCAGTTTCTCAGAAAGCTTCTTTCCAGTTTTGAACGGAAGATATTTCCTTTTTCACCATAGCCCTCTATGGGCTTCCAAATATCCCTTTGCCAATTCCACAAGAACAGCCTTAGCGAAAGGCTTCTTGAAGGGAAAGATGTAACTCTGTGAGATGAATTAACAGAACACAGAGCAGTTTCTCAGAAAGCTTCTTTCCAGTTTTGAACGGAAGATATTTCCTTTTTCACCATAGCCCTCTATGGGCTTCCAAATATCCCTTTGCCAATTCCACAAGAACAGCCTTAGCGAAAGGCTTCTTGAAGGGAAAGATGTAACTCTGTGAGATGAATTAACAGAACACAGAGCAGTTTCTCAGAAAGCTTCTTTCCAGTTTTGAACGGAAGATATTTCCTTTTTCACCATAGCCCTCTATGGGCTTCCAAATATCCCTTTGCCAATTCCACAAGAACAGCCTTAGCGAAAGGCTTCTTGAAGGGAAAGATGTAACTCTGTGAGATGAATTAACAGAACACAGAGCAGTTTCTCAGAAAGCTTCTTTCCAGTTTTGAACGGAAGATATTTCCTTTTTCACCATAGCCCTCTATGGGCTTCCAAATATCCCTTTGCCAATTCCACAAGAACAGCCTTAGCGAAAGGCTTCTTGAAGGGAAAGATGTAACTCTGTGAGATGAATTAACAGAACACAGAGCAGTTTCTCAGAAAGCTTCTTTCCAGTTTTGAACGGAAGATATTTCCTTTTTCACCATAGCCCTCTATGGGCTTCCAAATATCCCTTTGCCAATTCCACAAGAACAGCCTTAGCGAAAGGCTTCTTGAAGGGAAAGATATAACTCTGTGAGATGAATTAACAGAACACAGAGCAGTTTCTCAGAAAGCTTCTTTCCAGTTTTGAACGGAAGATATTTCCTTTTTCACCATAGCCCTCTATGGGCTTCCAAATATCCCTTTGCCAACTCCACAAGAACAGCCTTAGCGAAAGGCTTCTTGAAGGGAAAGATGTAACTCTGTGAGATGAATTAACAGAACACAGAGCAGTTTCTCAGAAAGCTTCTTTCCAGTTTTGAACGGAAGATATTTCCTTTTTCACCATAGCCCTCTATGGGCTTCCAAATATCCCTTTGCCAATTCCACAAGAACAGCCTTAGCGAAAGGCTTCTTGAAGGGAAAGATGTAACTCTGTGAGATGAATTAACAGAACACAGAGCAGTTTCTCAGAAAGCTTCTTTCCAGTTTTGAACGGAAGATATTTCCTTTTTCACCATAGCCCTCTATGGGCTTCCAAATATCCCTTTGCCAATTCCACAAGAACAGCCTTAGCGAAAGGCTTCTTGAAGGGAAAGATGTAAGTCTGTGAGATGAATTAACAGAACACAGAGCAGTTTCTCAGAAAGCTTCTTTCCAGTTTTGAACGGAAGATATTTCCTTTTTCACCAGAGCCCTCTATGGGCTTCCAAATATCCCTTTGCCAATTCCACAAGAACAGCCTTAGCGAAAGGCTTCTTGAAGGGAAAGATGTAACTCTGTGAGATGAATTAACAGAACACAGAGCAGTTTCTCAGAAAGCTTCTTTCCAGTTTTGAACGGAAGATATTTCCTTTTTCACCAGAGCCCTCTATGTGCTTCCAAATATCCCTTTCCCAATTCCACAAGAACAGCCTTAGCGAAAGGCTTCTTGAAGGGAAAGATGTAACTCTGTGAGATGAATTAACAGAACACAGAGCAGTTTCTCAGAAAGCTTCTTTCCAGTTTTGAACGGAAGATATTTCCTTTTTCACCATAGCCCTCTATGGGCTTCCAAATATCCCTTTGCCAATTCCACAAGAACAGCCTTAGCGAAAGGCTTCTTGAAGGGAAAGATGTAACTCTGTGAGATGAATTAACAGAACACAGAGCAGTTTCTCAGAAAGCTTCTTTCCAGTTTTGAACGGAAGATATTTCCTTTTTCACCAGAGCCCTCTAGGGGCTTCCAAATATCCCTTTGCCAATTCCACAAGAACAGCCTTAGCGAAAGGCTTCTTGAAGGGAAAGATGTAACTCTGTGAGATGAATTAACAGAACACAGAGCAGTTTCTCAGAAAGCTTCTTTCCAGTTTTGAACGGAAGATATTTCCTTTTTCACCGTAGCCCTCTATGGGCTTCCAAATATCCCTTTGCCAATTCCACAAGAACAGCCTTAGCGAAAGGCTTCTTGAAGGGAAAGATGTAACTCTGTGAGATGAATTAACAGAACACAGAGCAGTTTCTCAGAAAGCTTCTTTCCAGTTTTGAACGGAAGATATTTCCTTTTTCACCATAGCCCTCTATGGGCTTCCAAATATCCCTTTGCCAATTCCACAAGAACAGCCTTAGCGAAAGGCTTCTTGAAGGGAAAGATGTAACTCTGTGAGATGAATTAACAGAACACAGAGCAGTTTCTCAGAAAGCTTCTTTCCAGTTTTGAACGGAAGATATTTCCTTTTTCACCATAGCCCTCTATGGGCTTCCAAATATCCCTTTGCCAATTCCACAAGAACAGCCTTAGCGAAAGGCTTCTTGAAGGGAAAGATGCAACTCTGTGAGATGAATTAACAGAACACAGAGCAGTTTCTCAGAAAGCTTCTTTCCAGTTTTGAACGGAAGATATTTCCTTTTTCACCGTAGCCCTCTATGGGCTTCCAAATATCCCTTTGCCAATTCCACAAGAACAGCCTTAGCGAAAGGCTTCTTGAAGGGAAAGATGTAACTCTGTGAGATGAATTAACAGAACACAGAGCAGTTTCTCAGAAAGCTTCTTTCCAGTTTTGAACGGAAGATATTTCCTTTTTCACCGTAGCCCTCTATGGGCTTCCAAATATCCCTTTGCCAATTCCACAAGAACAGCCTTAGCGAAAGGCTTCTTGAAGGGAAAGATGTAACTCTGTGAGATGAATTAACAGAACACAGAGCAGTTTCTCAGAAAGCTTCTTTCCAGTTTTGAACGGAAGATATTTCCTTTTTCACCATAGCCCTCTATGGGCTTCCAAATATCCCTTTGCCAACTCCACAAGAACAGCCTTAGCGAAAGGCTTCTTGAAGGGAAAGATGTAACTCTGTGAGATGAATTAACAGAACACAGAGCAGTTTCTCAGAAAGCTTCTTTCCAGTTTTGAACGGAAGATATTTCCTTTTTCACCATAGCCCTCTATGGGCTTCCAAATATCCCTTTGCCAATTCCACAAGAACAGCCTTAGCGAAAGGCTTCTTGAAGGGAAAGATGTAACTCTGTGAGATGAATTAACAGAACACAGAGCAGTTTCTCAGAAAGCTTCTTTCCAGCTTTGAACGGAAGATATTTCCTTTTTCACCATAGCCCTCTAAGGGCTTCCAAATATCCCTTTGCCAATTCCACAAGAACAGCCTTAGCGAAAGGCTTCTTGAAGGGAAAGATGTAACTCTGTGAGATGAATTAACAGAACACAGAGCAGTTTCTCAGAAAGCTTCTTTCCAGTTTTGAACGGAAGATATTTCCTTTTTCACCAGAGCCCTCTATGGGCTTCCAAATATCCCTTTGCCAATTCCACAAGAACAGCCTTAGCGAAAGGCTTCTTGAAGGGAAAGATGTAACTCTGTGAGATGAATTAACAGAACACAGAGCAGTTTCTCAGAAAGCTTCTTTCCAGTTTTGAACGGAAGATATTTCCTTTTTCACCATAGCCCTCTATGGGCTTCCAAATATCCCTTTGCCAATTCCACAAGAACAGCCTTAGCGAAAGGCTTCTTGAAGGGAAAGATGTAACTCTGTGAGATGAATTAACAGAACACAGAGCAGTTTCTCAGAAAGCTTCTTTCCAGTTTTGAACGGAAGATATTTCCTTTTTCACCATAGCCCTCTATGGGCTTCCAAATATCCCTTTGCCAATTCCACAAGAACAGCCTTAGCGAAAGGCTTCTTGAAGGGAAAGATGTAACTCTGTGAGATGAATTAACAGAACACAGAGCAGTTTCTCAGAAAGCTTCTTTCCAGTTTTGAACGGAAGATATTTCCTTTTTCACCAGAGCCCTCTATGGGCTTCCAAATATCCCTTTGCCAATTCCACAAGAACAGCCTTAGCGAAAGGCTTCTTGAAGGGAAAGATGTAACTCTGTGAGATGAATTAACAGAACACAGAGCAGTTTCTCAGAAAGCTTCTTTCCAGTTTTGAACGGAAGATATTTCCTTTTTCACCGTAGCCCTCTATGGGCTTCCATATATCCCTTTGCCAATTCCACAAGAACAGCCTTAGCGAAAGGCTTCTTGAAGGGAAAGATGTAACTCTGTGAGATGAATTAACAGAACACAGAGCAGTTTCTCAGAAAGCTTCTTTCCAGTTTTGAACGGAAGATATTTCCTTTTTCACCATAGCCCTCTATGGGCTTCCAAATATCCCTTTGCCAATTCCACAAGAACAGCCTTAGCGAAAGGCTTCTTGAAGGGAAAGATGTAACTCTGTGAGATGAATTAACAGAACACAGAGCAGTTTCTCAGAAAGCTTCTTTCCAGTTTTGAACGGAAGATATTTCCTTTTTCACCATAGCCCTCTATGGGCTTCCAAATATCCCTTTGCCAATTCCACAAGAACAGCCTTAGCGAAAGGCTTCTTGAAGGGAAAGATGCAACTCTGTGAGATGAATTAACAGAACACAGAGCAGTTTCTCAGAAAGCTTCTTTCCAGTTTTGAACGGAAGATATTTCCTTTTTCACCGTAGCCCTCTATGGGCTTCCAAATATCCCTTTGCCAATTCCACAAGAACAGCCTTAGCGAAAGGCTTCTTGAAGGGAAAGATGTAACTCTGTGAGATGAATTAACAGAACACAGAGCAGTTTCTCAGAAAGCTTCTTTCCAGTTTTGAACGGAAGATATTTCCTTTTTCACCATAGCCCTCTATGGGCTTCCAAATATCCCTTTGCCAATTCCACAAGAACAGCCTTAGCGAAAGGCTTCTTGAAGGGAAAGATGTAACTCTGTGAGATGAATTAACAGAACACAGAGCAGTTTCTCAGAAAGCTTCTTTCCAGTTTTGAACGGAAGATATTTCCTTTTTCACCATAGCCCTCTATGGGCTTCCAAATATCCCTTTGCCAATTCCACAAGAACAGCCTTAGCGAAAGGCTTCTTGAAGGGAAAGATGTAACTCTGTGAGATGAATTAACAGAACACAGAGCAGTTTCTCAGAAAGCTTCTTTCCACTTTTGAACGGAAGATATTTCCTTTTTCACCATAGCCCTCTATGGGCTTCCAAATATCCCTTTGCCAATTCCACAAGAACAGCCTTAGCGAAAGGCTTCTTGAAGGGAAAGATGTAACTCTGTGAGATGAATTAACAGAACACAGAGCAGTTTCTCAGAAAGCTTCTTTCCAGTTTTGAACGGAAGATATTTCCTTTTTCACCAGAGCCCTCTATGGGCTTCCAAATATCCCTTTCCCAATTCCACAAGAACAGCCTTAGCGAAAGGCTTCTTGAAGGGAAAGATGTAACTCTGTGAGATGAATTAACAGAACACAGAGCAGTTTCTCAGAAAGCTTCTTTCCAGTTTTGAACGGAAGATATTTCCTTTTTCACCATAGCCCTCTATGGGCTTCCAAATATCCCTTTGCCAATTCCACAAGAACAGCCTTAGCGAAAGGCTTCTTGAAGGGAAAGATGTAACTCTGTGAGATGAATTAACAGAACACAGAGCAGTTTCTCAGAAAGCTTCTTTCCAGTTTTGAACGGAAGATATTTCCTTTTTCACCAGAGCCCTCTATGGGCTTCCAAATATCCCTTTGCCAATTCCACAAGAACAGCCTTAGCGAAAGGCTTCTTGAAGGGAAAGATGTAACTCTGTGAGATGAATTAACAGAACACAGAGCAGTTTCTCAGAAAGCTTCTTTCCAGTTTTGAACGGAAGATATTTCCTTTTTCACCGTAGCCCTCTATGGGCTTCCAAATATCCCTTTGCCAATTCCACAAGAACAGCCTTAGCGAAAGGCTTCTTGAAGGGAAAGATGTAACTCTGTGAGATGAATTAACAGAACACAGAGCAGTTTCTCAGAAAGCTTCTTTCCAGTTTTGAACGGAAGATATTTCCTTTTTCACCATAGCCCTCTATGGGCTTCCAAATATCCCTTTGCCAATTCCACAAGAACAGCCTTAGCGAAAGGCTTCTTGAAGGGAAAGATGTAACTCTGTGAGATGAATTAACAGAACACAGAGCAGTTTCTCAGAAAGCTTCTTTCCAGTTTTGAACGGAAGATATTTCCTTTTTCACCATAGCCCTCTATGGGCTTCCAAATATCCCTTTGCCAATTCCACAAGAACAGCCTTAGCGAAAGGCTTCTTGAAGGGAAAGATGCAACTCTGTGAGATGAATTAACAGAACACAGAGCAGTTTCTCAGAAAGCTTCTTTCCAGTTTTGAACGGAAGATATTTCCTTTTTCACCGTAGCCCTCTATGGGCTTCCAAATATCCCTTTGCCAATTCCACAAGAACAGCCTTAGCGAAAGGCTTCTTGAAGGGAAAGATGTAACTCTGTGAGATGAATTAACAGAACACAGAGCAGTTTCTCAGAAAGCTTCTTTCCAGTTTTGAACGGAAGATATTTCCTTTTTCACCGTAGCCCTCTATGGGCTTCCAAATATCCCTTTGCCAATTCCACAAGAACAGCCTTAGCGAAAGGCTTCTTGAAGGGAAAGATGTAACTCTGTGAGATGAATTAACAGAACACAGAGCAGTTTCTCAGAAAGCTTCTTTCCAGTTTTGAACGGAAGATATTTCCTTTTTCACCATAGCCCTCTATGGGCTTCCAAATATCCCTTTGCCAATTCCACAAGAACAGCCTTAGCGAAAGGCTTCTTGAAGGGAAAGATGTAACTCTGTGAGATGAATTAACAGAACACAGAGCAGTTTCTCAGAAAGCTTCTTTCCAGTTTTGAACGGAAGATATTTCCTTTTTCACCATAGCCCTCTATGGGCTTCCAAATATCCCTTTGCCAATTCCACAAGAACAGCCTTAGCGAAAGGCTTCTTGAAGGGAAAGATGTAACTCTGTGAGATGAATTAACAGAACACAGAGCAGTTTCTCAGAAAGCTTCTTTCCAGTTTTGAACGGAAGATATTTCCTTTTTCACCATAGCCCTCTAAGGGCTTCCAAATATCCCTTTGCCAATTCCACAAGAACAGCCTTAGCGAAAGGCTTCTTGAAGGGAAAGATGTAACTCTGTGAGATGAATTAACAGAACACAGAGCAGTTTCTCAGAAAGCTTCTTTCCAGTTTTGAACGGAAGATATTTCCTTTTTCACCATAGCCCTCTATGGGCTTCCAAATATCCCTTTGCCAATTCCACAAGAACAGCCTTAGCCAAAGGCTTCTTGAAGGGAAAGATGTAACTCTGTGAGATGAATTAACAGAACACAGAGCAGTTTCTCAGAAAGCTTCTTTCCAGTTTTGAACGGAAGATATTTCCTTTTTCACCAGAGCCCTCTATGGGCTTCCAAATATCCCTTTCCCAATTCCACAAGAACAGCCTTAGCGAAAGGCTTCTTCAAGGGAAAGATGTAACTCTGTGAGATGAATTAACAGAACACAGAGCAGTTTCTCAGAAAGCTTCTTTCCAGTTTTGAACGGAAGATATTTCCTTTTTCACCATAGCCCTCTATGGGCTTCCAAATATCCCTTTCCCAATTCCACAAGAACAGCCTTAGCGAAAGGCTTCTTGAAGGGAAAGATGTAACTCTGTGAGATGAATTAACAGAACACAGAGCAGTTTCTCAGAAAGCTTCTTTCCAGTTTTGAACGGAAGATATTTCCTTTTTCACCAGAGCCCTCTATGGGCTTCCAAATATCCCTTTGCCAATTCCACAAGAACAGCCTTAGCGAAAGGCTTCTTGAAGGGAAAGATGTAACTCTGTGAGATGAATTAACAGAACACAGAGCAGTTTCTCAGAAAGCTTCTTTCCAGTTTTGAACGGAAGATATTTCCTTTTTCACCGTAGCCCTCTATGGGCTTCCATATATCCCTTTGCCAATTCCACAAGAACAGCCTTAGCGAAAGGCTTCTTGAAGGGAAAGATGTAACTCTGTGAGATGAATTAACAGAACACAGAGCAGTTTCTCAGAAAGCTTCTTTCCAGTTTTGAACGGAAGATATTTCCTTTTTCACCATAGCCCTCTATGGGCTTCCAAATATCCCTTTGCCAATTCCACAAGAACAGCCTTAGCGAAAGGCTTCTTGAAGGGAAAGATGTAACTCTGTGAGATGAATTAACAGAACACAGAGCAGTTTCTCAGAAAGCTTCTTTCCAGTTTTGAACGGAAGATATTTCCTTTTTCACCATAGCCCTCTATGGGCTTCCAAATATCCCTTTGCCAATTCCACAAGAACAGCCTTAGCGAAAGGCTTCTTGAAGGGAAAGATGCAACTCTGTGAGATGAATTAACAGAACACAGAGCAGTTTCTCAGAAAGCTTCTTTCCAGTTTTGAACGGACGATATTTCCTTTTTCACCGTAGCCCTCTATGGGCTTCCAAATATCCCTTTGCCAATTCCACAAGAACAGCCTTAGCGAAAGGCTTCTTGAAGGGAAAGATGTAACTCTGTGAGATGAATTAACAGAACACAGAGCAGTTTCTCAGAAAGCTTCTTTCCAGTTTTGAACGGAAGATATTTCCTTTTTCACCATAGCCCTCTATGGGCTTCCAAATATCCCTTTGCCAATTCCACAAGAACAGCCTTAGCGAAAGGCTTCTTGAAGGGAAAGATGTAACTCTGTGAGATGAATTAACAGAACACAGAGCAGTTTCTCAGAAAGCTTCTTTCCAGTTTTGAACGGAAGATATTTCCTTTTTCACCATAGCCCTCTATGGGCTTCCAAATATCCCTTTGCCAATTCCACAAGAACAGCCTTAGCGAAAGGCTTCTTGAAGGGAAAGATGTAACTCTGTGAGATGAATTAACAGAACACAGAGCAGTTTCTCAGAAAGCTTCTTTCCAGTTTTGAACGGAAGATATTTCCTTTTTCACCATAGCCCTCTATGGGCTTCCAAATATCCCTTTGCCAATTCCACAAGAACAGCCTTAGCGAAAGGCTTCTTGAAGGGAAAGATGTAACTCTGTGAGATGAATTAACAGAACACAGAGCAGTTTCTCAGAAAGCTTCTTTCCAGTTTTGAACGGAAGATATTTCCTTTTTCACCATAGCCCTCTATGGGCTTCCAAATATCCCTTTGCCAATTCCACAAGAACAGCCTTAGCGAAAGGCTTCTTGAAGGGAAAGATGTAACTCTGTGAGATGAATTAACAGAACACAGAGCAGTTTCTCAGAAAGCTTCTTTCCAGTTTTGAACGGAAGATATTTCCTTTTTCACCATAGCCCTCTATGGGCTTCCAAATATCCCTTTGCCAATTCCACAAGAACACCCTTAGCGAAAGGCTTCTTGAAGGGAAAGATGTAACTCTGTGAGATGAATTAACAGAACACAGAGCATTTTCTCAGAAAGCTTCTTTCCAGTTTTGAACGGAAGATATTTCCTTTTTCACCAGAGCCCTCTATGGGCTTCCAAATATCCCTTTGCCAATTCCACAAGAACAGCCTTAGCGAAAGGCTTCTTGAAGGGAAAGATGTAACTCTGTGAGATGAATTAACAGAACACAGGGCAGTATCTCAGAAAGCTTCTTTCCAGTTTTGAACGGAAGATATTTCCTTTTTCACCATAGCCCTCTATGGGCTTCCAAATATCCCTTTGCCAATTCCACAAGAACAGCCTTAGCGAAAGGCTTCTTGAAGGGAAAGATGTAACTCTGTGAGATGAATTAACAGAACACAGAGCAGTTTCTCAGAAAGCTTCTTTCCAGTTTTGAACGGAAGATATTTCCTTTTTCACCAGGGCCCTCTATGGGCTTCCAAATATCCCTTTGCCAATTCCACAAGAACAGCCTTAGCGAAAGGCTTCTTGAAGGGAAAGATGTAACTCTGTGAGATGAATTAACAGAACACAGAACAGTTTCTCTGAAAGCTTCTTTCCAGTTTTGAACGGAAGATATTTCCTTTTTCACCATAGCCCTCTATGGGCTTCCAAATATCCCTTTGCCAATTCCACAAGAACAGCCTTAGCGAAAGGCTTCTTGAAGGGAAAGATGTAACTCTGTGAGATGAATTAACAGAACACAGAGCAGTTTCTCAGAAAGCTTCTTTCCAGTTTTGAACGGAAGATATTTTTTTTTTCACCATAGCCCTCTGTGGGCTTCCAAATATCCCTTTGCCAATTCCACAAGAACAGCCTTAGCGAAAGGCTTCTTGAAGGGAAAGATGTAACTCTGTGAGATGAATTAACAGAACACAGAGCAGTTTCTCAGAAAGCTTCTTTCCAGTTTTGAACGGAAGATATTTCCTTTTTCACCATAGCCCTCTATGGGCTTCCAAATATCCCTTTGCCAATTCCACAAGAACAGCCTTAGCGAAAGGCTTCTTGAAGGGAAAGATGCAACTCTGTGAGATGAATTAACAGAACACAGAGCAGTTTCTCAGAAAGCTTCTTTCCAGTTTTGAACGGACGATATTTCCTTTTTCACCGTAGCCCTCTATGGGCTTCCAAATATCCCTTTGCCAATTCCACAAGAACAGCCTTAGCGAAAGGCTTCTTGAAGGGAAAGATGTAACTCTGTGAGATGAATTAACAGAACACAGAGCAGTTTCTCAGAAAGCTTCTTTCCAGTTTTGAACGGAAGATATTTCCTTTTTCACCATAGCCCTCTATGGGCTTCCAAATATCCCTTTGCCAATTCCACAAGAACAGCCTTAGCGAAAGGCTTCTTGAAGGGAAAGATGTAACTCTGTGAGATGAATTAACAGAACACAGAGCAGTTTCTCAGAAAGCTTCTTTCCAGTTTTGAACGGAAGATATTTCCTTTTTCACCATAGCCCTCTATGGGCTTCCAAATATCCCTTTGCCAATTCCACAAGAACAGCCTTAGCGAAAGGCTTCTTGAAGGGAAAGATGTAACTCTGTGAGATGAATTAACAGAACACAGAGCAGTTTCTCAGAAAGCTTCTTTCCAGTTTTGAACGGAAGATATTTCCTTTTTCACCATAGCCCTCTATGGGCTTCCAAATATCCCTTTGCCAATTCCACAAGAACAGCCTTAGCGAAAGGCTTCTTGAAGGGAAAGATGTAACTCTGTGAGATGAATTAACAGAACACAGAGCAGTTTCTCAGAAAGCTTCTTTCCAGTTTTGAACGGAAGATATTTCCTTTTTCACCATAGCCCTCTATGGGCTTCCAAATATCCCTTTGCCAATTCCACAAGAACAGCCTTAGCGAAAGGCTTCTTGAAGGGAAAGATGTAACTCTGTGAGATGAATTAACAGAACACAGAGCAGTTTCTCAGAAAGCTTCTTTCCAGTTTTGAACGGAAGATATTTCCTTTTTCACCATAGCCCTCTATGGGCTTCCAAATATCCCTTTGCCAATTCCACAAGAACAGCCTTAGCGAAAGGCTTCTTGAAGGGAAAGATGTAACTCTGTGAGATGAATTAACAGAACACAGAGCAGTTTCTCAGAAAGCTTCTTTCCAGTTTTGAACGGAAGATATTTCCTTTTTCACCAGAGCCCTCTATGGGCTTCCAAATATCCCTTTGCCAATTCCACAAGAACAGCCTTAGCGAAAGGATTCTTGAAGGGAAAGATGTAACTCTGTGAGATGAATTAACAGAACACAGGGCAGTATCTCAGAAAGCTTCTTTCCAGTTTTGAACGGAAGATATTTCCTTTTTCACCATAGCCCTCTATGGGCTTCCAAATATCCCTTTGCCAATTCCACAAGAACAGCCTTAGCGAAAGGCTTCTTGAAGGGAAAGATGTAACTCTGTGAGATGAATTAACAGAACACAGAGCAGTTTCTCAGAAAGCTTCTTTCCAGTTTTGAACGGAAGATATTTCCTTTTTCACCATAGCCCTCTATGGGCTTCCAAATATCCCTTTGCCAATTCCACAAGAACAGCCTTAGCGAAAGGCTTCTTGAAGGGAAAGATGTAACTCTGTGAGATGAATTAACAGAACACAGAGCAGTTTCTCAGAAAGCTTCTTTCCAGTTTTGAACGGAAGATATTTCCTTTTTCACCAGGGCCCTCTATGGGCTTCCAAATATCCCTTTGCCAATTCCACAAGAACAGCCTTAGCGAAAGGCTTCTTGAAGGGAAAGATGTAACTCTGTGAGATGAATTAACAGAACACAGAACAGTTTCTCTGAAAGCTTCTTTCCAGTTTTGAACGGAAGATATTTCCTTTTTCACCATAGCCCTCTATGGGCTTCCAAATATCCCTTTGCCAATTCCACAAGAAAAGCCTTAGCGAAAGGCTTCTTGAAGGGAAAGATGTAACTCTGTGAGATGAATTAACAGAACACAGAGCAGTTTCTCAGAAAGCTTCTTTCCAGTTTTGAACGGAAGATATTTTTTTTTTCACCATAGCCCTCTATGGGCTTCCAAATATCCCTTTGCCAATTCCACAAGAACAGCCTTAGCGAAAGGCTTCTTGAAGGGAAAGATGTAACTCTGTGAGATGAATTAACAGAACACAGAGCAGTTTCTCAGAAAGCTTCTTTCCAGTTTTGAACGGAAGATATTTCCTTTTTCACCATAGCCCTCTATGGGCTTCCAAATATCCCTTTGCCAATTCCACAAGAACAGCCTTAGCGAAAGGCTTCTTGAAGGGAAAGATGCAACTCTGTGAGATGAATTAACAGAACACAGAGCAGTTTCTCAGAAAGCTTCTTTCCAGTTTTGAACGGACGATATTTCCTTTTTCACCGTAGCCCTCTATGGGCTTCCAAATATCCCTTTGCCAATTCCACAAGAACAGCCTTAGCGAAAGGCTTCTTGAAGGGAAAGATGTAACTCTGTGAGATGAATTAACAGAACACAGAGCAGTTTCTCAGAAAGCTTCTTTCCAGTTTTGAACGGAAGATACTTCCTTTTTCACCATAGCCCTCTATGGGCTTCCAAATATCCCTTTGCCAATTCCACAAGAACAGCCTTAGCGAAAGGCTTCTTGAAGGGAAAGATGTAACTCTGTGAGATGAATTAACAGAACACAGAGCAGTTTCTGAGAAAGCTTCTTTCCAGTTTTGAACGGAAGATATTTCCTTTTTCACCATAGCCCTCTATGGGCTTCCAAATATCCCTTTGCCAATTCCACAAGAACAGCCTTAGCGAAAGGCTTCTTGAAGGGAAAGATGTAACTCTGTGAGATGAATTAACAGAACACAGAGCAGTTTCTCAGAAAGCTTCTTTCCAGTTTTGAACGGAAGATATTTCCTTTTTCACCATAGCCCTCTATGGGCTTCCAAATATCCCTTTGCCAATTCCACAAGAACAGCCTTAGCGAAAGGCTTCTTGAAGGGAAAGATGTAACTCTGTGAGATGAATTAACAGAACACAGAGCAGTTTCTCAGAAAGCTTCTTTCCAGTTTTGAACGGAAGATATTTCCTTTTTCACCATAGCCCTCTATGGGCTTCCAAATATCCCTTTGCCAATTCCACAAGAACAGCCTTAGCGAAAGGCTTCTTGAAGGGAAAGATGTAACTCTGTGAGATGAATTAACAGAACACAGAGCAGTTTCTCAGAAAGCTTCTTTCCAGTTTTGAACGGAAGATATTTCCTTTTTCACCATAGCCCTCTATGGGCTTCCAAATATCCCTTTGCCAATTCCACAAGAACAGCCTTAGCGAAAGGCTTCTTGAAGGGAAAGATGTAACTCTGTGAGATGAATTAACAGAACACAGAGCAGTTTCTCAGAAAGCTTCTTTCCAGTTTTGAACGGAAGATATTTCCTTTTTCACCAGAGCCCTCTATGGGCTTCCAAATATCCCTTTGCCAATTCCACAAGAACAGCCTTAGCGAAAGGATTCTTGAAGGGAAAGATGTAACTCTGTGAGATGAATTAACAGAACACAGGGCAGTATCTCAGAAAGATTCTTTCCAGTTTTGAACGGAAGATATTTCCTTTTTCACCATAGCCCTCTATGGGCTTCCAAATATCCCTTTGCCAATTCCACAAGAACAGCCTTAGCGAAAGGCTTCTTGAAGGGAAAGATGTAACTCTGTGAGATGAATTAACAGAACACAGAGCAGTTTCTCAGAAAGCTTCTTTCCAGTTTTGAACGGAAGATATTTCCTTTTTCACCATAGCCCTCTATGGGCTTCCAAATATCCCTTTGCCAATTCCACAAGAACAGCCTTAGCGAAAGGCTTCTTGAAGGGAAAGATGTAACTCTGTGAGATGAATTAACAGAACACAGAGCAGTTTCTCAGAAAGCTTCTTTCCAGTTTTGAACGGAAGATATTTCCTTTTTCACCAGGGCCCTCTATGGGCTTCCAAATATCCCTTTGCCAATTCCACAAGAACAGCCTTAGCGAAAGGCTTCTTGAAGGGAAAGATGTAACTCTGTGAGATGAATTAACAGAACACAGAACAGTTTCTCTGAAAGCTTCTTTCCAGTTTTGAACGGAAGATATTTCCTTTTTCACCATAGCCCTCTATGGGCTTCCAAATATCCCTTTGCCAATTCCACAAGAACAGCCTTAGCGAAAGGCTTCTTGAAGGGAAAGATGTAACTCTGTGAGATGAATTAACAGAACACAGAGCAGTTTCTCAGAAAGCTTCTTTCCAGTTTTGAACGGAAGATATTTTTTTTTTCACCATAGCCCTCTATGGGCTTCCAAATATCCCTTTGCCAATTCCACAAGAACAGCCTTAGCGAAAGGCTTCTTGAAGGGAAAGATGTAACTCTGTGAGATGAATTAACAGAACACAGAGCAGTTTCTCAGAAAGCTTCTTTCCAGTTTTGAACGGAAGATATTTCCTTTTTCACCATAGCCCTCTATGGGCTTCCAAATATCCCTTTGCCAATTCCACAAGAACAGCCTTAGCGAAAGGCTTCTTGAAGGGAAAGATGCAACTCTGTGAGATGAATTAACAGAACACAGAGCAGTTTCTCAGAAAGCTTCTTTCCAGTTTTGAACGGACGATATTTCCTTTTTCACCGTAGCCCTCTATGGGCTTCCAAATATCCCTTTGCCAATTCCACAAGAACAGCCTTAGCGAAAGGCTTCTTGAAGGGAAAGATGTAACTCTGTGAGATGAATTAACAGAACACAGAGCAGTTTCTCAGAAAGCTTCTTTCCAGTTTTGAACGGAAGATATTTCCTTTTTCACCATAGCCCTCTATGGGCTTCCAAATATCCCTTTGCCAATTCCACAAGAACAGCCTTAGCGAAAGGCTTCTTGAAGGGAAAGATGTAACTCTGTGAGATGAATTAACAGAACACAGAGCAGTTTCTGAGAAAGCTTCTTTCCAGTTTTGAACGGAAGATATTTCCTTTTTCACCATAGCCCTCTATGGGCTTCCAAATATCCCTTTGCCAATTCCACAAGAACAGCCTTAGCGAAAGGCTTCTTGAAGGGAAAGATGTAACTCTGTGAGATGAATTAACAGAACACAGAGCAGTTTCTCAGAAAGCTTCTTTCCAGTTTTGAACGGAAGATATTTCCTTTTTCACCATAGCCCTCTATGGGCTTCCAAATATCCCTTTGCCAATTCCACAAGAACAGCCTTAGCGAAAGGCTTCTTGAAGGGAAAGATGTAACTCTGTGAGATGAATTAACAGAACACAGAGCAGTTTCTCAGAAAGCTTCTTTCCAGTTTTGAACGGAAGATATTTCCTTTTTCACCATAGCCCTCTATGGGCTTCCAAATATCCCTTTGCCAATTCCACAAGAACAGCCTTAGCGAAAGGCTTCTTGAAGGGAAAGATGTAACTCTGTGAGATGAATTAACAGAACACAGAGCAGTTTCTCAGAAAGCTTCTTTCCAGTTTTGAACGGAAGATATTTCCTTTTTCACCATAGCCCTCTATGGGCTTCCAAATATCCCTTTGCCAATTCCACAAGAACAGCCTTAGCGAAAGGCTTCTTGAAGGGAAAGATGTAACTCTGTGAGATGAATTAACAGAACACAGAGCAGTTTCTCAGAAAGCTTCTTTCCAGTTTTGAACGGAAGATATTTCCTTTTTCACCAGAGCCCTCTATGGGCTTCCAAATATCCCTTTGCCAATTCCACAAGAACAGCCTTAGCGAAAGGATTCTTGAAGGGAAAGATGTAACTCTGTGAGATGAATTAACAGAACACAGGGCAGTATCTCAGAAAGCTTCTTTCCAGTTTTGAACGGAAGATATTTCCTTTTTCACCATAGCCCTCTATGGGCTTCCAAATATCCCTTTGCCAATTCCACAAGAACAGCCTTAGCGAAAGGCTTCTTGAAGGGAAAGATGTAACTCTGTGAGATGAATTAACAGAACACAGAGCAGTTTCTCAGAAAGCTTCTTTCCAGTTTTGAACGGAAGATATTTCCTTTTTCACCAGAGCCCTCTATGGGCTTCCAAATATCCCTTTGCCAATTCCACAAGAACAGCCTTAGCGAAAGGCTTCTTGAAGGGAAAGATGTAACTCTGTGAGATGAATTAACAGAACACAGAGCAGTTTCTCAGAAAGCTTCTTTCCAGTTTTGAACGGAAGATATTTCCTTTTTCACCAGGGCCCTCTATGGGCTTCCAAATATCCCTTTGCCAATTCCACAAGAACAGCCTTAGCGAAAGGCTTCTTGAAGGGAAAGATGTAACTCTGTGAGATGAATTAACAGAACACAGAACAGTTTCTCTGAAAGCTTCTTTCCAGTTTTGAACGGAAGATATTTCCTTTTTCACCATAGCCCTCTATGGGCTTCCAAATATCCCTTTGCCAATTCCACAAGAACAGCCTTAGCGAAAGGCTTCTTGAAGGGAAAGATGTAACTCTGTGAGATGAATTAACAGAACACAGAGCAGTTTCTCAGAAAGCTTCTTTCCAGTTTTGAACGGAAGATATTTTTTTTTTCACCATAGCCCTCTATGGGCTTCCAAATATCCCTTTGCCAATTCCACAAGAACAGCCTTAGCGAAAGGCTTCTTGAAGGGAAATATGTAACTCTGTGAGATGAATTAACAGAACACAGAGCAGTTTCTCAGAAAGCTTCTTTCCAGTTTTGAACGGAAGATATTTCCTTTTTCACCATAGCCCTCTATGGGCTTCCAAATATCCCTTTGCCAATTCCACAAGAACAGCCTTAGCGAAAGGCTTCTTGAAGGGAAAGATGTAACTCTGTGAGATGAATTAACAGAACACAGAGCAGTTTCTCAGAAAGCTTCTTTCCAGTTTTGAACGGAAGATATTTCCTTTTTCACCATAGCCCTCTATGGGCTTCCAAATATCCCTTTGCCAATTCCAGAAGAACAGCCTTAGCGAAAGGCTTCTTGAAGGGAAAGATGTAACTCTGTGAGATGAATTAACAGAACACAGAGCAGTTTCTCAGAAAGCTTCTTTCCAGTTTTGAACGGAAGATATTTCCTTTTTCACCATAGCCCTCTATGGGCTTCCAAATATCCCTTTGCCAATTCCACAAGAACAGCCTTAGCGAAAGGCTTCTTGAAGGGAAAGATGTAACTCTGTGAGATGAATTAACAGAACACAGAGCAGTTTCTCAGAAAGCTTCTTTCCAGTTTTGAACGGAAGATATTTCCTTTTTCACCATAGCTCTCTATGGGCTTCCAAATATCCCTTTGCCAACTCCACAAGAACAGCCTTAGCGAAAGGCTTCTTGAAGGGAAAGATGTAACTCTGTGAGATGAATTAACAGAACACAGAGCAGTTTCTCTGAAAGCTTCTTTCCAGTTTTGAACGGAAGATATTTCCTTTTTCACCATAGCCCTCTATGGGCTTCCAAATATCCCTTTGCCAATTCCACAAGAACAGCCTTAGCGAAAGGCTTCTTGAAGGGAAAGATGTAACTCTGTGAGATGAATTAACAGAACACAGAGCAGTTTCTCAGAAAGCTTCTTTCCAGTTTTGAACGGAAGATATTTCCTTTTTCACCATAGCCCTCTATGGGCTTCCAAATATCCCTTTGCCAATTCCACAAGAACAGCCTTAGCGAAAGGCTTCTTGAAGGGAAAGATGTAACTCTGTGAGATGAATTAACAGAACACAGAGCAGTTTCTCAGAAAGCTTCTTTCCAGTTTTGAACGGAAGATATTTCCTTTTTCACCGTAGCCCTCTATGGGCTTCCAAATATCCCTTTGCCAATTCCACAAGAACAGCCTTAGCGAAAGGCTTCTTGAAGGGAAAGATGTAACTCTGTGAGATGAATTAACAGAACACAGAGCAGTTTCTCAGAAAGCTTCTTTCCAGTTTTGAACGGAAGATATTTCCTTTTTCACCATAGCCCTCTATGGGCTTCCAAATATCCCTTTGCCAATTCCACAAGAACAGCCTTAGCGAAAGGCTTCTTGAAGGGAAAGATGTAACTCTGTGAGATGAATTAACAGAACACAGAGCAGTTTCTCAGAAAGCTTCTTTCCAGTTTTGAACGGAAGATATTTCCTTTTTCACCATAGCCCTCTATGGGCTTCCAAATATCCCTTTGCCAATTCCACAAGAACAGCCTTAGCGAAAGGCTTCTTGAAGGGAAAGATGTAACTCTGTGAGATGAATTAATAGAATACAGAGCAGTTTCTCAGAAAGCTTCTTTCCAGTTTTGAACGGAAGATATTTCCTTTTTCACCGTAGCCCTCTATGGGCTTCCAAATATCCCTTTGCCAATTCCACAAGAACAGCCTTAGCGAAAGGCTTCTTGAAGGGAAAGATGTAACTCTGTGAGATGAATTAACAGAACACAGAGCAGTTTCTCAGAAAGCTTCTTTCCAGTTTTGAACGGAAGATATTTCCTTTTTCACCATAGCCCTCTATGGGCTTCCAAATATCCCTTTGCCAATTCCACAAGAACAGCCTTAGCGAAAGGCTTCTTGAAGGGAAAGATGTAACTCTGTGAGATGAATTAACAGAACACAGAGCAGTTTCTCAGAAAGCTTCTTTCCAGTTTTGAACGGAAGATATTTCCTTTTTCACCATAGCCCTCTATGGGCTTCCAAATATCCCTTTGCCAATTCCACAAGAACAGCCTTAGCGAAAGGCTTCTTGAAGGGAAAGATGTAAGTCTGTGAGATGAATTAACAGAACACAGAGCAGTTTCTCAGAAAGCTTCTTTCCAGTTTTGAACGGAAGATATTTCCTTTTTCACCATAGCCCTCTATGGGCTTCCAAATATCCCTTTGCCAATTCCACAAGAACAGCCTTAGCGAAAGGCTTCTTGAAGGGAAAGATGTAACTCTGTGAGATGAATTAACAGAACCCAGAGCAGTTTCTCAGAAAGCTTCTTTCCAGTTTTGAACGGAAGATATTTCCTTTTTCACCATAGCCCTCTATGGGCTTCCAAATATCCCTTTGCCAATTCCACAAGAACAGCCTTAGCGAAAGGCTTCTTGAAGGGAAAGATGTAACTCTGTGAGATGAATTAACAGAACACAGAGCAGTTTCTCAGAAAGCTTCTTTCCAGTTTTGAACGGAAGATATTTCCTTTTTCACCATAGCCCTCTATGGGCTTCCAAATATCCCTTTGCCAATTCCACAAGAACAGCCTTAGCGAAAGGCTTCTTGAAGGGAAAGATGTAACTCTGTGAGATGAATTAACAGAACACAGAGCAGTTTCTCAGAAAGCTTCTTTCCAGTTTTGAACGGAAGATATTTCCTTTTTCACCATAGCCCTCTAGGGGCTTCCAAATATCCCTTTGCCAATTCCACAAGAACAGCCTTAGCGAAAGGCTTCTTGAAGGGAAAGATGTAACTCTGTGAGATGAATTAACAGAACACAGAGCAGTTTCTCAGAAAGCTTCTTTCCAGTTTTGAACGGAAGATATTTCCTTTTTCACCATAGCCCTCTATGGGCTTCCAAATATCCCTTTGCCAATTCCACAAGAACAGCCTTAGCGAAAGGCTTCTTGAAGGGAAAGATGTAACTCTGTGAGATGAATTAACAGAACACAGAGCAGTTTCTCAGAAAGCTTCTTTCCAGTTTTGAACGGAAGATATTTCCTTTTTCACCGTAGCCCTCTATGGGCTTCCAAATATCCCTTTGCCAATTCCACAAGAACAGCCTTAGCGAAAGGCTTCTTGAAGGGAAAGATGTAACTCTGTGAGATGAATTAACAGAACACAGAGCAGTTTCTCAGAAAGCTTCTTTCCAGTTTTGAACGGAAGATATTTCCTTTTTCACCATAGCCCTCTATGGGCTTCCAAATATCCCTTTGCCAATTCCACAAGAACAGCCTTAGCGAAAGGCTTCTTGAAGGGAAAGATGTAACTCTGTGAGATGAATTAACAGAACACAGAGCAGTTTCTCAGAAAGCTTCTTTCCAGTTTTGAACGGAAGATATTTCCTTTTTCACCAGAGCCCTCTATGGGCTTCCAAATATCCCTTTGCCAATTCCACAAGAACAGCCTTAGCGAAAGGCTTCTTGAAGGGAAAGATGTAACTCTGTGAGATGAATTAACAGAACACAGAGCAGTTTCTCAGAAAGCTTCTTTCCAGTTTTGAACGGAAGATATTTCCTTTTTCACCATAGCCCTCTATGGGCTTCCAAATATCCCTTTGCCAATTCCACAAGAACAGCCTTAGCGAAAGGCTTCTTGAAGGGAAAGATGTAACTCTGTGAGATGAATTAACAGAACACAGAGCAGTTTCTCAGAAAGCTTCTTTCCAGTTTTGAACGGAAGATATTTCCTTTTTCACCGTAGCCCTCTATGGGCTTCCAAATATCCCTTTGCCAATTCCACAAGAACAGCCTTAGCGAAAGGCTTCTTGAAGGGAAAGATGTAACTCTGTGAGATGAATTAACAGAACACAGAGCAGTTTCTCAGAAAGCTTCTTTCCAGTTTTGAACGGAAGATATTTCCTTTTTCACCATAGCCCTCTATGGGCTTCCAAATATCCCTTTGCCAATTCCACAAGAACAGCCTTAGCGAAAGGCTTCTTGAAGGGAAAGATGTAACTCTGTGAGATGAATTAACAGAACACAGAGCAGTTTCTCAGAAAGCTTCTTTCCAGTTTTGAACGGAAGATATTTCCTTTTTCACCATAGCCCTCTATGGGCTTCCAAATATCCCTTTGCCAATTCCACAAGAACAGCCTTAGCGAAAGGCTTCTTGAAGGGAAAGATGTAACTCTGTGAGATGAATTAACAGAACACAGAGCAGTTTCTCAGAAAGCTTCTTTCCAGTTTTGAACGGAAGATATTTCCTTTTTCACCATAGCCCTCTATGGGCTTCCAAATATCCCTTTGCCAATTCCACAAGAACAGCCTTAGCGAAAGGCTTCTTGAAGGGAAAGATGTAACTCTGTGAGATGAATTAACAGAACACAGAGCAGTTTCTCAGAAAGCTTCTTTCCAGTTTTGAACGGAAGATATTTCCTTTTTCACCATAGCCCTCTATGGGCTTCCAAATATCCCTTTGCCAATTCCACAAGAACAGCCTTAGCGAAAGGCTTCTTGAAGGGAAAGATGTAACTCTGTGAGATGAATTAACAGAACACAGAGCAGTTTCTCAGAAAGCTTCTTTCCAGTTTTGAACGGAAGATAGTTCCTTTTTCACCATAGCCCTCTATGGGCTTCCAAATATCCCTTTGCCAATTCCACAAGAACAGCCTTAGCGAAAGGCTTCTTGAAGTGAAAGATGTAACTCTGTGAGATGAATTAACAGAACACAGAGCAGTTTCTCAGAAAGCTTCTTTCCAGTTTTGAACGGAAGATATTTCCTTTTTCACCATAGCCCTCTATGGGCTTCCAAATATCCCTTTGCCAATTCCACAAGAACAGCCTTAGCGAAAGGCTTCTTGAAGGGAAAGATGTAACTCTGTGAGATGAATTAACAGAACACAGAGCAGTTTCTCAGAAAGCTTCTTTCCAGTTTTGAACGGAAGATATTTCCTTTTTCACCAGAGCCCTCTATGGGCTTCCAAATATCCCTTTCCCAATTCCACAAGAACAGCCTTAGCGAAAGGCTTCTTGAAGGGAAAGATGTAACTCTGTGAGATGAATTAACAGAACACAGAGCAGTTTCTCAGAAAGCTTCTTTCCAGTTTTGAACGGAAGATATTTCCTTTTTCACCCTAGCCCTCTATGGGCTTCCAAATATCCCTTTGCCAATTCCACAAGAACAGCCTTAGCGAAAGGCTTCTTGAAGGGAAAGATGTAACTCTGTGAGATGAATTAACAGAACACAGAGCAGTTTCTCAGAAAGCTTCTTTCCAGTTTTGAACGGAAGATATTTCCTTTTTCACCAGAGCCCTCTATGGGCTTCCAAATATCCCTTTGCCAATTCCACAAGAACAGCCTTAGCGAAAGGCTTCTTGAAGGGAAAGATGTAACTCTGTGAGATGAATTAACAGAACACAGAGCAGTTTCTCAGAAAGCTTCTTTCCAGTTTTGAACGGAAGATATTTCCTTTTTCACCGTAGCCCTCTATGGGCTTCCAAATATCCCTTTGCCAATTCCACAAGAACAGCCTTAGCGAAAGGCTTCTTGAAGGGAAAGATGTAACTCTGTGAGATGAATTAACAGAACACAGAGCAGTTTCTCAGAAAGCTTCTTTCCAGTTTTGAACGGAAGATATTTCCTTTTTCACCATAGCCCTCTATGGGCTTCCAAATATCCCTTTGCCAATTCCACAAGAACAGCCTTTGCGAAAGGCTTCTTGAAGGGAAAGATGTAACTCTGTGAGATGAATTAACAGAACACAGAGCAGTTTCTCAGAAAGCTTCTTTCCAGTTTTGAACGGAAGATATTTCCTTTTTCACCATAGCCCTCTATGGGCTTCCAAATATCCCTTTGCCAATTCCACAAGAACAGCCTTAGCGAAAGGCTTCTTGAAGGGAAAGATGCAACTCTGTGAGATGAATTAACAGAACACAGAGCAGTTTCTCAGAAAGCTTCTTTCCAGTTTTGAACGGAAGATATTTCCTTTTTCACCGTAGCCCTCTATGGGCTTCCAAATATCCCTTTGCCAATTCCACAAGAACAGCCTTAGCGAAAGGCTTCTTGAAGGGAAAGATGTAACTCTGTGAGATGAATTAACAGAACACAGAGCAGTTTCTCAGAAAGCTTCTTTCCAGTTTTGAACGGAAGATATTTCCTTTTTCACCGTAGCCCTCTATGGGCTTCCAAATATCCCTTTGCCAATTCCACAAGAACAGCCTTAGCGAAAGGCTTCTTGAAGGGAAAGATGTAACTCTGTGAGATGAATTAACAGAACACAGAGCAGTTTCTCAGAAAGCTTCTTTCCAGTTTTGAACGGAAGATATTTCCTTTTTCACCAGGGCCCTCTATGGGCTTCCAAATATCCCTTTGCCAATTCCACAAGAACAGCCTTAGCGAAAGGCTTCTTGAAGGGAAAGATGTAACTCTGTGAGATGAATTAACAGAACACAGAACAGTTTCTCTGAAAGCTTCTTTCCAGTTTTGAACGGAAGATATTTCCTTTTTCACCATAGCCCTCTATGGGCTTCCAAATATCCCTTTGCCAATTCCACAAGAACAGCCTTAGCGAAAGGCTTCTTGAAGGGAAAGATGTAACTCTGTGAGATGAATTAACAGAACACAGAGCAGTTTCTCAGAAAGCTTCTTTCCAGTTTTGAACGGAAGATATTTCCTTTTTCACCATAGCCCTCTATGGGCTTCCAAATATCCCTTTGCCAATTCCACAAGAACAGCCTTAGCGAAAGGCTTCTTGAAGGGAAATATGTAACTCTGTGAGATGAATTAACAGAACACAGAGCAGTTTCTCAGAAAGCTTCTTTCCAGTTTTGAACGGAAGATATTTCCTTTTTCACCATAGCCCTCTATGGGCTTCCAAATATCCCTTTGCCAATTCCACAAGAACAGCCTTAGCGAAAGGCTTCTTGAAGGGAAAGATGTAACTCTGTGAGATGAATTAACAGAACACAGAGCAGTTTCTCAGAAAGCTTCTTTCCAGTTTTGAACGGAAGATATTTCCTTTTTCACCATAGCCCTCTATGGGCTTCCAAATATCCCTTTGCCAATTCCACAAGAACAGCCTTAGCGAAAGGCTTCTTGAAGGGAAAGATGTAACTCTGTGAGATGAATTAACAGAACACAGAGCAGTTTCTCAGAAAGCTTCTTTCCAGTTTTGAACGGAAGATATTTCCTTTTTCACCATAGCCCTCTATGGGCTTCCAAATATAACTTTGCCAATTCCACAAGAACAGCCTTAGCGAAAGGCTTCTTGAAGGGAAAGATGTAACTCTGTGAGATGAATTAACAGAACACAGAGCAGTTTCTCAGAAAGCTTCTTTCCAGTTTTGAACGGAAGATATTTCCTTTTTCACCATAGCTCTCTATGGGCTTCCAAATATCCCTTTGCCAACTCCACAAGAACAGCCTTAGCGAAAGGCTTCTTGAAGGGAAAGATGTAACTCTGTGAGATGAATTAACAGAACACAGAGCAGTTTCTCTGAAAGCTTCTTTCCAGTTTTGAACGGAAGATATTTCCTTTTTCACCATAGCCCTCTATGGGCTTCCAAATATCCCTTTGCCAATTCCACAAGAACAGCCTTAGCGAAAGGCTTCTTGAAGGGAAAGATGTAACTCTGTGAGATGAATTAACAGAACACAGAGCAGTTTCTCAGAAAGCTTCTTTCCAGTTTTGAACGGAAGATATTTCCTTTTTCACCATAGCCCTCTATGGGCTTCCAAATATCCCTTTGCCAATTCCACAAGAACAGCCTTAGCGAAAGGCTTCTTGAAGGGAAAGATGTAACTCTGTGAGATGAATTAACAGAACACAGAGCAGTTTCTCAGAAAGCTTCTTTCCAGTTTTGAACGGAAGATATTTCCTTTTTCACCATAGCCCTCTATGGGCTTCCAAATATCCCTTTGCCAATTCCACAAGAACAGCCTTAGCGAAAGGCTTCTTGAAGGGAAAGATGTAACTCTGTGAGATGAATTAACAGAACACAGAGCAGTTTCTCAGAAAGCTTCTTTCCAGTTTTGAACGGAAGATATTTCCTTTTTCACCATAGCCCTCTATGGGCTTCCAAATATCCCTTTGCCAACTCCACAAGAACAGCCTTAGCGAAAGGCTTCTTGAAGGGAAAGATGTAACTCTGTGAGATGAATTAACAGAACACAGAGCAGTTTCTCAGAAAGCTTCTTTCCAGTTTTGAACGGAAGATATTTCCTTTTTCACCGTAGCCCTCTATGGGCTTCCAAATATCCCTTTGCCAATTCCACAAGAACAGCCTTAGCGAAAGGCTTCTTGAAGGGAAAGATGTAACTCTGTGAGATGAATTAACAGAACACAGAGCAGTTTCTCAGAAAGCTTCTTTCCAGTTTTGAACGGAAGATATTTCCTTTTTCACCATAGCCCTCTACGGGCTTCCAAATATCCCTTTGCCAACTCCACAAGAACAGCCTTAGCGAAAGGCTTCTTGAAGGGAAAGATGTAAGTCTGTGAGATGAATTAACAGAACACAGAGCAGTTTCTCAGAAAGCTTCTTTCCAGTTTTGAACGGAAGATATTTCCTTTTTCACCATAGCCCTCTATGGGCTTCCAAATATCCCTTTGCCAATTCCACAAGAACAGCCTTAGCGAAAGGCTTCTTGAAGGGAAAGATGTAACTCTGTGAGATGAATTAACAGAACACAGAGCAGTTTCTCAGAAAGCTTCTTTCCAGTTTTGAACGGAAGATATTTCCTTTTTCACCATAGCCCTCTATGGGCTTCCAAATATCCCTTTGCCAATTCCACAAGAACAGCCTTAGCGAAAGGCTTCTTGAAGGGAAAGATGTAACTCTGTGAGATGAATTAACAGAACACAGAGCAGTTTCTCAGAAAGCTTCTTTCCAGTTTTGAACGGAAGATATTTCCTTTTTCACCATAGCCCTCTATGGGCTTCCAAATATCCCTTTGCCAATTCCACAAGAACAGCCTTAGCGAAAGGCTTCTTGAAGGGAAAGATGTAACTCTGTGAGATGAATTAACAGAACACAGAGCAGTTTCTCAGAAAGCTTCTTTCCAGTTTTGAACGGAAGATATTTCCTTTTTCACCATAGCCCTCTATGGGCTTCCAAATATCCCTTTGCCAATTCCACAAGAACAGCCTTAGCGAAAGGCTTCTTGAAGGGAAAGATGTAACTCTGTGAGATGAATTAACAGAACACAGAGCAGTTTCTCAGAAAGCTTCTTTCCAGTTTTGAACGGAAGATATTTCCTTTTTCACCATAGCCCTCTATGGGCTTCCAAATATCCCTTTGCCAATTCCACAAGAACAGCCTTAGCGAAAGGCTTCTTGAAGGGAAAGATGTAACTCTGTGAGATGAATTAACAGAACACAGAGCAGTTTCTCAGAAAGCTTCTTTCCAGTTTTGAACGGAAGATATTTCCTTTTTCACCATAGCCCTCTATGGGCTTCCAAATATCCCTTTGCCAATTCCACAAGAACAGCCTTAGCGAAAGGCTTCTTGAAGGGAAAGATGTAACTCTGTGAGATGAATTAACAGAACACAGAGCAGTTTCTCAGAAAGCTTCTTTCCAGTTTTGAACGGAAGATATTTCCTTTTTCACCGTAGCCCTCTATGGGCTTCCAAATATCCCTTTGCCAATTCCACAAGAACAGCCTTAGCGAAAGGCTTCTTGAAGGGAAAGATGTAACTCTGTGAGATGAATTAACAGAACACAGAGCAGTTTCTCAGAAAGCTTCTTTCCAGTTTTGAACGGAAGATATTTCCTTTTTCACCATAGCCCTCTATGGGCTTCCAAATATCCCTTTGCCAATTCCACAAGAACAGCCTTAGCGAAAGGCTTCTTGAAGGGAAAGATGTAACTCTGTGAGATGAATTAACAGAACACAGAGCAGTTTCTCAGAAAGCTTCTTTCCAGTTTTGAACGGAAGATATTTCCTTTTTCACCATAGCCCTCTATGGGCTTCCAAATATCCCTTTGCCAATTCCACAAGAACAGCCTTAGCGAAAGGCTTCTTGAAGGGAAAGATGTAACTCTGTGAGATGAATTAACAGAACACAGAGCAGTTTCTCAGAAAGCTTCTTTCCAGTTTTGAACGGAAGATATTTCCTTTTTCACCATAGCCCTCTATGGGCTTCCAAATATCCCTTTGCCAACTCCACAAGAACAGCCTTAGCGAAAGGCTTCTTGAAGGGAAAGATGTAACTCTGTGAGATGAATTAACAGAACACAGAGCAGTTTCTCAGAAAGCTTCTTTCCAGTTTTGAACGGAAGATATTTCCTTTTTCACCGTATCCCTCTATGGGCTTCCAAATATCCCTTTGCCAATTCCACAAGAACAGCCTTAGCGAAAGGCTTCTTGAAGGGAAAGATGTAACTCGGTGAGATGAATTAACAGAACACAGAGCAGTTTCTCAGAAAGCTTCTTTCCAGTTTTGAACGGAAGATATTTCCTTTTTCACCAGAGCCCTCTACGGGCTTCCAAATATCCCTTTGCCAACTCCACAAGAACAGCCTTAGCGAAAGGCTTCTTGAAGGGAAAGATGTAAGTCTGTGAGATGAATTAACAGAACACAGAGCAGTTTCTCAGAAAGCTTCTTTCCAGTTTTGAACGGAAGATATTTCCTTTTTCACCATAGCCCTCTATGGGCTTCCAAATATCCCTTTGCCAATTCCACAAGAACAGCCTTAGCGAAAGGCTTCTTGAAGGGAAAGATGTAACTCTGTGAGATGAATTAACAGAACACAGAGCAGTTTCTCAGAAAGCTTCTTTCCAGTTTTGAACGGAAGATATTTCCTTTTTCACCATAGCCCTCTATGGGCTTCCAAATATCCCTTTGCCAACTCCACAAGAACAGCCTTAGCGAAAGGCTTCTTGAAGGGAAAGATGTAACTCTGTGAGATGAATTAACAGAACACAGAGCAGTTTCTCAGAAAGCTTCTTTCCAGTTTTGAACGGAAGATATTTCCTTTTTCACCGTAGCCCTCTATGGGCTTCCAAATATCCCTTTGCCAATTCCACAAGAACAGCCTTAGCGAAAGGCTTCTTGAAGGGAAAGATGTAACTCTGTGAGATGAATTAACAGAACACAGAGCAGTTTCTCAGAAAGCTTCTTTCCAGTTTTGAACGGAAGATATTTCCTTTTTCACCATAGCCCTCTACGGGCTTCCAAATATCCCTTTGCCAACTCCACAAGAACAGCCTTAGCGAAAGGCTTCTTGAAGGGAAAGATGTAAGTCTGTGAGATGAATTAACAGAACACAGAGCAGTTTCTCAGAAAGCTTCTTTCCAGTTTTGAACGGAAGATATTTCCTTTTTCACCATAGCCCTCTATGGGCTTCCAAATATCCCTTTGCCAATTCCACAAGAACAGCCTTAGCGAAAGGCTTCTTGAAGGGAAAGATGTAACTCTGTGAGATGAATTAACAGAACACAGAGCAGTTTCTCAGAAAGCTTCTTTCCAGTTTTGAACGGAAGATATTTCCTTTTTCACCATAGCCCTCTATGGGCTTCCAAATATCCCTTTGCCAATTCCACAAGAACAGCCTTAGCGAAAGGCTTCTTGAAGGGAAAGATGTAACTCTGTGAGATGAATTAACAGAACACAGAGCAGTTTCTCAGAAAGCTTCTTTCCAGTTTTGAACGGAAGATATTTCCTTTTTCACCATAGCCCTCTATGGGCTTCCAAATATCCCTTTGCCAATTCCACAAGAACAGCCTTAGCGAAAGGCTTCTTGAAGGGAAAGATGTAACTCTGTGAGATGAATTAACAGAACACAGAGCAGTTTCTCAGAAAGCTTCTTTCCAGTTTTGAACGGAAGATATTTCCTTTTTCACCATAGCCCTCTATGGGCTTCCAAATATCCCTTTGCCAATTCCACAAGAACAGCCTTAGCGAAAGGCTTCTTGAAGGGAAAGATGTAACTCTGTGAGATGAATTAACAGAACACAGAGCAGTTTCTCAGAAAGCTTCTTTCCAGTTTTGAACGGAAGATATTTCCTTTTTCACCATAGCCCTCTATGGGCTTCCAAATATCCCTTTGCCAATTCCACAAGAACAGCCTTAGCGAAAGGCTTCTTGAAGGGAAAGATGTAACTCTGTGAGATGAATTAACAGAACACAGAGCAGTTTCTCAGAAAGCTTCTTTCCAGTTTTGAACGGAAGATATTTCCTTTTTCACCATAGCCCTCTATGGGCTTCCAAATATCCCTTTGCCAATTCCACAAGAACAGCCTTAGCGAAAGGCTTCTTGAAGGGAAAGATGTAACTCTGTGAGATGAATTAACAGAACACAGAGCAGTTTCTCAGAAAGCTTCTTTCCAGTTTTGAACGGAAGATATTTCCTTTTTCACCGTAGCCCTCTATGGGCTTCCAAATATCCCTTTGCCAATTCCACAAGAACAGCCTTAGCGAAAGGCTTCTTGAAGGGAAAGATGTAACTCTGTGAGATGAATTAACAGAACACAGAGCAGTTTCTCAGAAAGCTTCTTTCCAGTTTTGAACGGAAGATATTTCCTTTTTCACCATAGCCCTCTATGGGCTTCCAAATATCCCTTTGCCAATTCCACAAGAACAGCCTTAGCGAAAGGCTTCTTGAAGGGAAAGATGTAACTCTGTGAGATGAATTAACAGAACACAGAGCAGTTTCTCAGAAAGCTTCTTTCCAGTTTTGAACGGAAGATATTTCCTTTTTCACCATAGCCCTCTATGGGCTTCCAAATATCCCTTTGCCAATTCCACAAGAACAGCCTTAGCGAAAGGCTTCTTGAAGGGAAAGATGTAACTCTGTGAGATGAATTAACAGAACACAGAGCAGTTTCTCAGAAAGCTTCTTTCCAGTTTTGAACGGAAGATATTTCCTTTTTCACCATAGCCCTCTATGGGCTTCCAAATATCCCTTTGCCAACTCCACAAGAACAGCCTTAGCGAAAGGCTTCTTGAAGGGAAAGATGTAACTCTGTGAGATGAATTAACAGAACACAGAGCAGTTTCTCAGAAAGCTTCTTTCCAGTTTTGAACGGAAGATATTTCCTTTTTCACCGTATCCCTCTATGGGCTTCCAAATATCCCTTTGCCAATTCCACAAGAACAGCCTTAGCGAAAGGCTTCTTGAAGGGAAAGATGTAACTCGGTGAGATGAATTAACAGAACACAGAGCAGTTTCTCAGAAAGCTTCTTTCCAGTTTTGAACGGAAGATATTTCCTTTTTCACCAGAGCCCTCTACGGGCTTCCAAATATCCCTTTGCCAACTCCACAAGAACAGCCTTAGCGAAAGGCTTCTTGAAGGGAAAGATGTAAGTCTGTGAGATGAATTAACAGAACACAGAGCAGTTTCTCAGAAAGCTTCTTTCCAGTTTTGAACGGAAGATATTTCCTTTTTCACCATAGCCCTCTATGGGCTTCCAAATATCCCTTTGCCAATTCCACAAGAACAGCCTTAGCGAAAGGCTTCTTGAAGGGAAAGATGTAACTCTGTGAGATGAATTAACAGAACACAGAGCAGTTTCTCAGAAAGCTTCTTTCCAGTTTTGAACGGAAGATATTTCCTTTTTCACCATAGCCCTCTATGGGCTTCCAAATATCCCTTTGCCAATTCCACAAGAACAGCCTTAGCGAAAGGCTTCTTGAAGGGAAAGATGTAACTCTGTGAGATGAATTAACAGAACACAGAGCAGTTTCTCAGAAAGCTTCTTTCCAGTTTTGAACGGAAGATATTTCCTTTTTCACCATAGCCCTCTATGGCCTTCCAAATATCCCTTTGCCAATTCCACAAGAACAGCCTTAGCGAAAGGCTTCTTGAAGGGAAAGATGTAAGTCTGTGAGATGAATTAACAGAACACAGAGCAGTTTCTCAGAAAGCTTCTTTCCAGTTTTGAACGGAAGATATTTCCTTTTTCACCATAGCCCTCTATGGGCTTCCAAATATCCCTTTGCCAATTCCACAAGAACAGCCTTAGCGAAAGGCTTCTTGAAGGGAAAGATGTAACTCTGTGAGATGAATTAACAGAACACAGAGCAGTTTCTCAGAAAGCTTCTTTCCAGTTTTGAACGGAAGATATTTCCTTTTTCACCATAGCCCTCTATGGGCTTCCAAATATCCCTTTGCCAATTCCACAAGAACAGCCTTAGCGAAAGGCTTCTTGAAGGGAAAGATGTAACTCTGTGAGATGAATTAACAGAACACAGAGCAGTTTCTCAGAAAGCTTCTTTCCAGTTTTGAACGGAAGATATTTCCTTTTTCACCATAGCCCTCTATGGGCTTCCAAATATCCCTTTGCCAATTCCACAAGAACAGCCTTAGCGAAAGGCTTCTTGAAGGGAAAGATGTAACTCTGTGAGATGAATTAACAGAACACAGAGCAGTTTCTCAGAAAGCTTCTTTCCAGTTTTGAACGGAAGATATTTCCTTTTTCACCATAGCCCTCTATGGGCTTCCAAATATCCCTTTGCCAATTCCACAAGAACAGCCTTAGCGAAAGGCTTCTTGAAGGGAAAGATGTAACTCTGTGAGATGAATTAACAGAACACAGAGCAGTTTCTCAGAAAGCTTCTTTCCAGTTTTGAACGGAAGATATTTCCTTTTTCACCAGAGCCCTCTATGGGCTTCCAAATATCCCTTTGCCAATTCCACAAGAACAGCCTTAGCGAAAGGCTTCTTGAAGGGAAAGATGTAACTCTGTGAGATGAATTAACAGAACACAGAGCAGTTTCTCAGAAAGCTTCTTTCCAGTTTTGAACGGAAGATATTTCCTTTTAAACCATAGCCCTCTATGGGCTTCCAAATATCCCTTTGCCAATTCCACAAGAACAGCCTTAGCGAAAGGCTTCTTGAAGGGAAAGATGTAACTCTGTGAGATGAATTAACAGAACACAGAGCAGTTTCTCAGAAAGCTTCTTTCCAGTTTTGAACGGAAGATATTTGCTTTTTCACCAGAGCCATCTAAGGGCTTCCAAATATCCCTTTGCCAATTCCACAAGAACAGCCTTAGCGAAAGGCTTCTTGAAGGGAAAGATGTAACTCTGTGAGATGAATTAACAGAACACAGAGCAGTTTCTCAGAAAGCTTCTTTCCAGTTTTGAACGGAAGATATTTCCTTTTTCACCAGAGCCCTCTATGGGCTTCCAAATATCCCTTTGCCAATTCCACAAGAACAGCCTTAGCGAAAGGCTTCTTGAAGGGAAAGATGTAACTCTGTGAGATGAATTAACAGAACACAGAGCAGTTTCTCAGAAAGCTTCTTTCCAGTTTTGAACGGAAGATATTTCCTTTTTCACCATAGCCCTCTATGGGCTTCCAAATATCCCTTTGCCAATTCCACAAGAACAGCCTTAGCGAAAGGCTTCTTGAAGGGAAAGATGTAACTCTGTGAGATGAATTAACAGAACACAGAGCAGTTTCTCAGAAAGCTTCTTTCCAGTTTTGAACGGAAGATATTTCCTTTTTCACCATAGCCCTCTATGGGCTTCCAAATATCCCTTTGCCAATTCCACAAGAACAGCCTTAGCGAAAGGCTTCTTGAAGGGAAAGATGTAACTCTGTGAGATGAATTAACAGAACACAGAGCAGTTTCTCAGAAAGCTTCTTTCCAGTTTTGAACGGAAGATATTTCCTTTTTCACCATAGCCCTCTATGGGCTTCCAAATATCCCTTTGCCAATTCCACAAGAACAGCCTTAGCGAAAGGCTTCTTGAAGGGAAAGATGTAACTCTGTGAGATGAATTAACAGAACACAGAGCAGTTTCTCAGAAAGCTTCTTTCCAGTTTTGAACGGAAGATATTTCCTTTTTCACCATAGCCCTCTATGGGCTTCCAAATATCCCTTTGCCAATTCCACAAGAACAGCCTTAGCGAAAGGCTTCTTGAAGGGAAAGATGTAACTCTGTGAGATGAATTAACAGAACACAGAGCAGTTTCTCAGAAAGCTTCTTTCCAGTTTTGAACGGAAGATATTTCCTTTTTCACCATAGCCCTCTATGGGCTTCCAAATATCCCTTTGCCAATTCCACAAGAACAGCCTTAGCGAAAGGCTTCTTGAAGGGAAAGATGTAACTCTGTGAGATGAATTAACAGAACACAGAGCAGTTTCTCAGAAAGCTTCTTTCCAGTTTTGAACGGAAGATATTTCCTTTTTCACCATAGCCCTCTACGGGCTTCCAAATATCCCTTTGCCAATTCCACAAGAACAGCCTTAGCGAAAGGCTTCTTGAAGGGGAAGATGTAACTCTGTGAGATGAATTAACAGAACACAGAGCAGTTTCTCAGAAAGCTTCTTTCCAGTTTTGAACGGAAGATATTTCCTTTTTCACCATAGCCCTCTATGGGCTTCCAAATATCCCTTTGCCAATTCCACAAGAACAGCCTTAGCGAAAGGCTTCTTGAAGGGAAAGATGTAACTCTGTGAGATGAATTAACAGAACACAGAGCAGTTTCTCAGAAAGCTTCTTTCCAGTTTTGAACGGAAGATATTTCCTTTTTCACCATAGCCCTCTATGGGCTTCCAAATATCCCTTTGCCAATTCCACAAGAACAGCCTTAGCGAAAGGCTTCTTGAAGGGAAAGATGTAACTCTGTGAGATGAATTAACAGAACACAGAGCAGTTTCTCAGAAAGCTTCTTTCCAGTTTTGAACGGAAGATATTTCCTTTTTCACCATAGCCCTTTATGGGCTTCCAAATATCCCTTTGCCAATTCCACAAGAACAGCCTTAGCGAAAGGCTTCTTGAAGGGAAAGATGTAACTCTGTGAGATGAATTAACAGAACACAGAGCAGTTTCTCAGAAAGCTTCTTTCCAGTTTTGAACGGAAGATATTTCCTTTTTCACCATAGCCCTCTACGGGCTTCCAAATATCCCTTTGCCAATTCCACAAGAACAGCCTTAGCGAAAGGCTTCTTGAAGGGAAAGATGTAACTCTGTGAGATGAATTAACAGAACACAGAGCAGTTTCTCAGAAAGCTTCTTTCCAGTTTTGAACGGAAGATATTTCCTTTTTCACCATAGCCCTCTACGGGCTTCCAAATATCCCTTTGCCAATTCCACAAGAACAGCCTTAGCGAAAGGCTTCTTGAAGGGAAAGATGTAACTCTGTGAGATGAATTAACAGAACACAGAGCAGTTTCTCAGAAAGCTTCTTTCCAGTTTTGAACGGAAGATATTTCCTTTTTCACCATAGCCCTCTATGGGCTTCCAAATATCCCTTTGCCAATTCCACAAGAACAGCCTTAGCGAAAGGCTTCTTGAAGGGAAAGATGTAACTCTGTGAGATGAATTAACAGAACACAGAGCAGTTTCTCAGAAAGCTTCTTTCCAGTTTTGAACGGAAGATATTTCCTTTTTCACCATAGCCCTCTATGGGCTTCCAAATATCCCTTTGCCAATTCCACAAGAACAGCCTTAGCGAAAGGCTTCTTGAAGGGAAAGATGTAACTCTGTGAGATGAATTAACAGAACACAGAGCAGTTTCTCAGAAAGCTTCTTTCCAGTTTTGAACGGAAGATATTTCCTTTTTCACCAGGGCCCTCTATGGGCTTCCAAATATCCCTTTGCCAATTCCACAAGAACAGCCTTAGCGAAAGGCTTCTTGAAGGGAAAGATGTAACTCTGTGAGATGAATTAACAGAACACAGAACAGTTTCTCTGAAAGCTTCTTTCCAGTTTTGAACGGAAGATATTTCCTTTTTCACCATAGCCCTCTATGGGCTTCCAAATATCCCTTTGCCAATTCCACAAGAACAGCCTTAGCGAAAGGCTTCTTGAAGGGAAAGATGTAACTCTTTGAGATGAATTAACAGAACACAGAGCAGTTTCTCAGAAAGCTTCTTTCCAGTTTTGAACGGAAGATATTTCCTTTTTCACCATAGCCCTCTATGGGCTTCCAAATATCCCTTTGCCAATTCCACAAGAACAGCCTTAGCGAAAGGCTTCTTGAAGGGAAAGATGTAACTCTGTGAGATGAATTAACAGAACACAGAGCAGTTTCTCAGAAAGCTTCTTTCCAGTTTTGAACGGAAGATATTTCCTTTTTCACCATAGCCCTCTATGGGCTTCCAAATATCCCTTTGCCAATTCCACAAGAACAGCCTTAGCGAAAGGCTTCTTGAAGGGAAAGATGTAACTCTGTGAGATGAATTAACAGAACACAGAGCAGTTTCTCAGAAAGCTTCTTTCCAGTTTTGAACGGAAGATATTTCCTTTTTCACCATAGCCCTCTATGGGCTTCCAAATATCCCTTTGCCAATTCCACAAGAACAGCCTTAGCGAAAGGCTTCTTGAAGGGAAAGATGTAACTCTGTGAGATGAATTAACAGAACACAGAGCAGTTTCTCAGAAAGCTTCTTTCCAGTTTTGAACGGAAGATATTTCCTTTTTCACCTTAGCTCTCTATGGGCTTCCAAATATCCCTTTGCCAACTCCACAAGAACAGCCTTAGCGAAAGGCTTCTTGAAGGGAAAGATGTAACTCTGTGAGATGAATTAACAGAACACAGAGCAGTTTCTCTGAAAGCTTCTTTCCAGTTTTGAACGGAAGATATTTCCTTTTTCACCATAGCCCTCTATGGGCTTCCAAATATCCCTTTGCCAATTCCACAAGAACAGCCTTAGCGAAAGGCTTCTTGAAGGGAAAGATGTAACTCTGTGAGATGAATTAACAGAACACAGAGCAGTTTCTCAGAAAGCTTCTTTCCAGTTTTGAACGGAAGATATTTCCTTTTTCACCGTAGCCCTCTATGGGCTTCCAAATATCCCTTTGCCAATTCCACAAGAACAGCCTTAGCGAAAGGCTTCTTGAAGGGAAAGATGTAACTCTGTGAGATGAATTAACAGAACACAGAGCAGTTTCTCAGAAAGCTTCTTTCCAGTTTTGAACGGAAGATATTTCCTTTTTCACCATAGCCCTCTATGGGCTTCCAAATATCCCTTTGCCAATTCCACAAGAACAGCCTTAGCGAAAGGCTTCTTGAAGGGAAAGATGTAACTCTGTGAGATGAATTAACAGAACACAGAGCAGTTTCTCAGAAAGCTTCTTTCCAGTTTTGAACGGAAGATATTTCCTTTTTCACCATAGCCCTCTATGGGCTTCCAAATATCCCTTTGCCAATTCCACAAGAACAGCCTTAGCGAAAGGCTTCTTGAAGGGGAAGATGTAACTCTGTGAGATGAATTAACAGAACACAGAGCAGTTTCTCAGAAAGCTTCTTTCCAGTTTTGAACGGAAGATATTTCCTTTTTCACCATAGCCCTCTATGGGCTTCCAAATATCCCTTTGCCAATTCCACAAGAACAGCCTTAGCGAAAGGCTTCTTGAAGGGAAAGATGTAACTCTGTGAGATGAATTAACAGAACACAGAGCAGTTTCTCAGAAAGCTTCTTTCCAGTTTTGAACGGAAGATATTTCCTTTTTCACCATAGCCCTTTATGGGCTTCCAAATATCCCTTTGCCAATTCCACAAGAACAGCCTTAGCGAAAGGCTTCTTGAAGGGAAAGATGTAACTCTGTGAGATGAATTAACAGAACACAGAGCAGTTTCTCAGAAAGCTTCTTTCCAGTTTTGAACGGAAGATATTTCCTTTTTCACCATAGCCCTCTATGGGCTTCCAAATATCCCTTTGCCAATTCCACAAGAACAGCCTTAGCGAAAGGCTTCTTGAAGGGAAAGATGTAACTCTGTGAGATGAATTAACAGAACACAGAGCAGTTTCTCAGAAAGCTTCTTTCCAGTTTTGAACGGAAGATATTTCCTTTTTCACCATAGCCCTTTATGGGCTTCCAAATATCCCTTTGCCAATTCCACAAGAACAGCCTTAGCGAAAGGCTTCTTGAAGGGAAAGATGTAACTCTGTGAGATGAATTAACAGAACACAGAGCAGTTTCTCAGAAAGCTTCTTTCCAGTTTTGAACGGAAGATATTTCCTTTTTCACCATAGCCCTCTACGGGCTTCCAAATATCCCTTTGCCAATTCCACAAGAACAGCCTTAGCGAAAGGCTTCTTGAAGGGAAAGATGTAACTCTGTGAGATGAATTAACAGAACACAGAGCAGTTTCTCAGAAAGCTTCTTTCCAGTTTTGAACGGAAGATATTTCCTTTTTCACCATAGCCCTCTACGGGCTTCCAAATATCCCTTTGCCAATTCCACAAGAACAGCCTTAGCGAAAGGCTTCTTGAAGGGAAAGATGTAACTCTGTGAGATGAATTAACAGAACACAGAGCAGTTTCTCAGAAAGCTTCTTTCCAGTTTTGAACGGAAGATATTTCCTTTTTCACCATAGCCCTCTATGGGCTTCCAAATATCCCTTTGCCAATTCCACAAGAACAGCCTTAGCGAAAGGCTTCTTGAAGGGAAAGATGTAACTCTGTGAGATGAATTAACAGAACACAGAGCAGTTTCTCAGAAAGCTTCTTTCCAGTTTTGAACGGAAGATATTTCCTTTTTCACCATAGCCCTCTATGGGCTTCCAAATATCCCTTTGCCAATTCCACAAGAACAGCCTTAGCGAAAGGCTTCTTGAAGGGAAAGATGTAACTCTGTGAGATGAATTAACAGAACACAGAGCAGTTTCTCAGAAAGCTTCTTTCCAGTTTTGAACGGAAGATATTTCCTTTTTCACCAGGGCCCTCTATGGGCTTCCAAATATCCCTTTGCCAATTCCACAAGAACAGCCTTAGCGAAAGGCTTCTTGAAGGGAAAGATGTAACTCTGTGAGATGAATTAACAGAACACAGAACAGTTTCTCTGAAAGCTTCTTTCCAGTTTTGAACGGAAGATATTTCCTTTTTCACCATAGCCCTCTATGGGCTTCCAAATATCCCTTTGCCAATTCCACAAGAACAGCCTTAGCGAAAGGCTTCTTGAAGGGAAAGATGTAACTCTTTGAGATGAATTAACAGAACACAGAGCAGTTTCTCAGAAAGCTTCTTTCCAGTTTTGAACGGAAGATATTTCCTTTTTCACCATAGCCCTCTATGGGCTTCCAAATATCCCTTTGCCAATTCCACAAGAACAGCCTTAGCGAAAGGCTTCTTGAAGGGAAAGATGTAACTCTGTGAGATGAATTAACAGAACACAGAGCAGTTTCTCAGAAAGCTTCTTTCCAGTTTTGAACGGAAGATATTTCCTTTTTCACCATAGCCCTCTATGGGCTTCCAAATATCCCTTTGCCAATTCCACAAGAACAGCCTTAGCGAAAGGCTTCTTGAAGGGAAAGATGTAACTCTGTGAGATGAATTAACAGAACACAGAGCAGTTTCTCAGAAAGCTTCTTTCCAGTTTTGAACGGAAGATATTTCCTTTTTCACCATAGCCCTCTATGGGCTTCCAAATATCCCTTTGCCAATTCCACAAGAACAGCCTTAGCGAAAGGCTTCTTGAAGGGAAAGATGTAACTCTGTGAGATGAATTAACAGAACACAGAGCAGTTTCTCAGAAAGCTTCTTTCCAGTTTTGAACGGAAGATATTTCCTTTTTCACCTTAGCTCTCTATGGGCTTCCAAATATCCCTTTGCCAACTCCACAAGAACAGCCTTAGCGAAAGGCTTCTTGAAGGGAAAGATGTAACTCTGTGAGATGAATTAACAGAACACAGAGCAGTTTCTCTGAAAGCTTCTTTCCAGTTTTGAACGGAAGATATTTCCTTTTTCACCATAGCCCTCTATGGGCTTCCAAATATCCCTTTGCCAATTCCACAAGAACAGCCTTAGCGAAAGGCTTCTTGAAGGGAAAGATGTAACTCTGTGAGATGAATTAACAGAACACAGAGCAGTTTCTCAGAAAGCTTCTTTCCAGTTTTGAACGGAAGATATTTCCTTTTTCACCGTAGCCCTCTATGGGCTTCCAAATATCCCTTTGCCAATTCCACAAGAACAGCCTTAGCGAAAGGCTTCTTGAAGGGAAAGATGTAACTCTGTGAGATGAATTAACAGAACACAGAGCAGTTTCTCAGAAAGCTTCTTTCCAGTTTTGAACGGAAGATATTTCCTTTTTCACCATAGCCCTCTATGGGCTTCCAAATATCCCTTTGCCAATTCCACAAGAACAGCCTTAGCGAAAGGCTTCTTGAAGGGAAAGATGTAACTCTGTGAGATGAATTAACAGAACACAGAGCAGTTTCTCAGAAAGCTTCTTTCCAGTTTTGAACGGAAGATATTTCCTTTTTCACCATAGCCCTCTATGGGCTTCCAAATATCCCTTTGCCAATTCCACAAGAACAGCCTTAGCGAAAGGCTTCTTGAAGGGAAAGATGTAACTCTGTGAGATGAATTAACAGAACACAGAGCAGTTTCTCAGAAAGCTTCTTTCCAGTTTTGAACGGAAGATATTTCCTTTTTCACCATAGCCCTCTATGGGCTTCCAAATATCCCTTTGCCAATTCCACAAGAACAGCCTTAGCGAAAGGCTTCTTGAAGGGAAAGATGTAACTCTGTGAGATGAATTAACAGAACACAGAGCAGTTTCTCAGAAAGCTTCTTTCCAGTTTTGAACGGAAGATATTTCCTTTTTCACCATAGCCCTCTATGGGCTTCCAAATATCCCTTTGCCAATTCCACAAGAACAGCCTTAGCGAAAGGCTTCTTGAAGGGAAAGATGTAACTCTGTGAGATGAATTAACAGAACACAGAGCAGTTTCTCAGAAAGCTTCTTTCCAGTTTTGAACGGAAGATATTTCCTTTTTCACCATAGCCCTCTATGGGCTTCCAAATATCCCTTTGCCAATTCCACAAGAACAGCCTTAGCGAAAGGCTTCTTGAAGGGAAAGATGTAACTCTGTGAGATGAATTAACAGAACACAGAGCAGTTTCTCAGAAAGCTTCTTTCCAGTTTTGAACGGAAGATATTTCCTTTTTCACCATAGCCCTCTATGGGCTTCCAAATATCCCTTTGCCAATTCCACAAGAACAGCCTTAGCGAAAGGCTTCTTGAAGGGAAAGATGTAACTCTGTGAGATGAATTAACAGAACACAGAGCAGTTTCTCAGAAAGCTTCTTTCCAGTTTTGAACGGAAGATATTTCCTTTTTCACCATAGCCCTCTATGGGCTTCCAAATATCCCTTTGCCAATTCCACAAGAACAGCCTTAGCGAAAGGCTTCTTGAAGGGAAAGATGTAACTCTGTGAGATGAATTAACAGAACACAGAGCAGTTTCTCAGAAAGCTTCTTTCCAGTTTTGAACGGAAGATATTTCCTTTTTCACCATAGCCCTCTATGGGCTTCCAAATATCCCTTTGCCAATTCCACAAGAACAGCCTTAGCGAAAGGCTTCTTGAAGGGAAAGATGTAACTCTGTGAGATGAATTAACAGAACACAGAGCAGTTTCTCAGAAAGCTTCTTTCCAGTTTTGAACGGAAGATATTTCCTTTTTCACCATAGCCCTCTATGGGCTTCCAAATATCCCTTTGCCAATTCCACAAGAACAGCCTTAGCGAAAGGCTTCTTGAAGGGAAAGATGTAACTCTGTGAGATGAATTAACAGAACACAGAGCAGTTTCTCAGAAAGCTTCTTTCCAGTTTTGAACGGAAGATATTTCCTTTTTCACCATAGCCCTCTATGGGCTTCCAAATATCCCTTTGCCAATTCCACAAGAACAGCCTTAGCGAAAGGCTTCTTGAAGGGAAAGATGTAACTCTGTGAGATGAATTAACAGAACACAGAGCAGTTTCTCAGAAAGCTTCTTTCCAGTTTTGAACGGAAGATATTTCCTTTTTCACCATAGCCCTCTATGGGCTTCCAAATATCCCTTTGCCAACTCCACAAGAACAGCCTTAGCGAAAGGCTTCTTGAAGGGAAAGATGTAACTCTGTGAGATGAATTAACAGAACACAGAGCAGTTTCTCAGAAAGCTTCTTTCCAGTTTTGAACGGAAGATATTTCCTTTTTCACCGTAGCCCTCTATGGGCTTCCAAATATCCCTTTGCCAATTCCACAAGAACAGCCTTAGCGAAAGGCTTCTTGAAGGGAAAGATGTAACTCTGTGAGATGAATTAACAGAACACAGAGCAGTTTCTCAGAAAGCTTCTTTCCAGTTTTGAACGGAAGATATTTCCTTTTTCACCATAGCCCTCTACGGGCTTCCAAATATCCCTTTGCCAACTCCACAAGAACAGCCTTAGCGAAAGGCTTCTTGAAGGGAAAGATGTAAGTCTGTGAGATGAATTAACAGAACACAGAGCAGTTTCTCAGAAAGCTTCTTTCCAGTTTTGAACGGAAGATATTTCCTTTTTCACCATAGCCCTCTATGGGCTTCCAAATATCCCTTTGCCAATTCCACAAGAACAGCCTTAGCGAAAGGCTTCTTGAAGGGAAAGATGTAACTCTGTGAGATGAATTAACAGAACACAGAGCAGTTTCTCAGAAAGCTTCTTTCCAGTTTTGAACGGAAGATATTTCCTTTTTCACCATAGCCCTCTATGGGCTTCCAAATATCCCTTTGCCAATTCCACAAGAACAGCCTTAGCGAAAGGCTTCTTGAAGGGAAAGATGTAACTCTGTGAGATGAATTAACAGAACACAGAGCAGTTTCTCAGAAAGCTTCTTTCCAGTTTTGAACGGAAGATATTTCCTTTTTCACCATAGCCCTCTATGGGCTTCCAAATATCCCTTTGCCAATTCCACAAGAACAGCCTTAGCGAAAGGCTTCTTGAAGGGAAAGATGTAACTCTGTGAGATGAATTAACAGAACACAGAGCAGTTTCTCAGAAAGCTTCTTTCCAGTTTTGAACGGAAGATATTTCCTTTTTCACCATAGCCCTCTATGGGCTTCCAAATATCCCTTTGCCAATTCCACAAGAACAGCCTTAGCGAAAGGCTTCTTGAAGGGAAAGATGTAACTCTGTGAGATGAATTAACAGAACACAGAGCAGTTTCTCAGAAAGCTTCTTTCCAGTTTTGAACGGAAGATATTTCCTTTTTCACCATAGCCCTCTATGGGCTTCCAAATATCCCTTTGCCAATTCCACAAGAACAGCCTTAGCGAAAGGCTTCTTGAAGGGAAAGATGTAACTCTGTGAGATGAATTAACAGAACACAGAGCAGTTTCTCAGAAAGCTTCTTTCCAGTTTTGAACGGAAGATATTTCCTTTTTCACCATAGCCCTCTATGGGCTTCCAAATATCCCTTTGCCAATTCCACAAGAACAGCCTTAGCGAAAGGCTTCTTGAAGGGAAAGATGTAACTCTGTGAGATGAATTAACAGAACACAGAGCAGTTTCTCAGAAAGCTTCTTTCCAGTTTTGAACGGAAGATATTTCCTTTTTCACCATAGCCCTCTATGGGCTTCCAAATATCCCTTTGCCAATTCCACAAGAACAGCCTTAGCGAAAGGCTTCTTGAAGGGAAAGATGTAACTCTGTGAGATGAATTAACAGAACACAGAGCAGTTTCTCAGAAAGCTTCTTTCCAGTTTTGAACGGAAGATATTTCCTTTTTCACCATAGCCCTCTATGGGCTTCCAAATATCCCTTTGCCAATTCCACAAGAACAGCCTTAGCGAAAGGCTTCTTGAAGGGAAAGATGTAACTCTGTGAGATGAATTAACAGAACACAGAGCAGTTTCTCAGAAAGCTTCTTTCCAGTTTTGAACGGAAGATATTTCCTTTTTCACCATAGCCCTCTATGGGCTTCCAAATATCCCTTTGCCAATTCCACAAGAACAGCCTTAGCGAAAGGCTTCTTGAAGGGAAAGATGTAACTCTGTGAGATGAATTAACAGAACACAGAGCAGTTTCTCAGAAAGCTTCTTTCCAGTTTTGAACGGAAGATATTTCCTTTTTCACCGTAGCCCTCTATGGGCTTCCAAATATCCCTTTGCCAATTCCACAAGAACAGCCTTAGCGAAAGGCTTCTTGAAGGGAAAGATGTAACTCTGTGAGATGAATTAACAGAACACAGAGCAGTTTCTCAGAAAGCTTCTTTCCAGTTTTGAACGGAAGATATTTCCTTTTTCACCATAGCCCTCTATGGGCTTCCAAATATCCCTTTGCCAATTCCACAAGAACAGCCTTAGCGAAAGGCTTCTTGAAGGGAAAGATGTAACTCTGTGAGATGAATTAACAGAACACAGAGCAGTTTCTCAGAAAGCTTCTTTCCAGTTTTGAACGGAAGATATTTCCTTTTTCACCATAGCCCTCTATGGGCTTCCAAATATCCCTTTGCCAATTCCACAAGAACAGCCTTAGCGAAAGGCTTCTTGAAGGGAAAGATGTAACTCTGTGAGATGAATTAACAGAACACAGAGCAGTTTCTCAGAAAGCTTCTTTCCAGTTTTGAACGGAAGATATTTCCTTTTTCACCATAGCCCTCTATGGGCTTCCAAATATCCCTTTGCCAACTCCACAAGAACAGCCTTAGCGAAAGGCTTCTTGAAGGGAAAGATGTAACTCTGTGAGATGAATTAACAGAACACAGAGCAGTTTCTCAGAAAGCTTCTTTCCAGTTTTGAACGGAAGATATTTCCTTTTTCACCGTAGCCCTCTATGGGCTTCCAAATATCCCTTTGCCAATTCCACAAGAACAGCCTTAGCGAAAGGCTTCTTGAAGGGAAAGATGTAACTCGGTGAGATGAATTAACAGAACACAGAGCAGTTTCTCAGAAAGCTTCTTTCCAGTTTTGAACGGAAGATATTTCCTTTTTCACCATAGCCCTCTACGGGCTTCCAAATATCCCTTTGCCAACTCCACAAGAACAGCCTTAGCGAAAGGCTTCTTGAAGGGAAAGATGTAAGTCTGTGAGATGAATTAACAGAACACAGAGCAGTTTCTCACAAAGCTTCTTTCCAGTTTTGAACGGAAGATATTTCCTTTTTCACCATAGCCCTCTATGGGCTTCCAAATATCCCTTTGCCAATTCCACAAGAACAGCCTTAGCGAAAGGCTTCTTGAAGGGAAAGATGTAACTCTGTGAGATGAATTAACAGAACACAGAGCAGTTTCTCAGAAAGCTTCTTTCCAGTTTTGAACGGAAGATATTTCCTTTTTCACCATAGCCCTCTATGGGCTTCCAAATATCCCTTTGCCAATTCCACAAGAACAGCCTTAGCGAAAGGCTTCTTGAAGGGAAAGATGTAACTCTGTGAGATGAATTAACAGAACACAGAGCAGTTTCTCAGAAAGCTTCTTTCCAGTTTTGAACGGAAGATATTTCCTTTTTCACCATAGCCCTCTATGGCCTTCCAAATATCCCTTTGCCAATTCCACAAGAACAGCCTTAGCGAAAGGCTTCTTGAAGGGAAAGATGTAAGTCTGTGAGATGAATTAACAGAACACAGAGCAGTTTCTCAGAAAGCTTCTTTCCAGTTTTGAACGGAAGATATTTCCTTTTTCACCATAGCCCTCTATGGGCTTCCAAATATCCCTTTGCCAATTCCACAAGAACAGCCTTAGCGAAAGGCTTCTTGAAGGGAAAGATGTAACTCTGTGAGATGAATTAACAGAACACAGAGCAGTTTCTCAGAAAGCTTCTTTCCAGTTTTGAACGGAAGATATTTCCTTTTTCACCATAGCCCTCTATGGGCTTCCAAATATCCCTTTGCCAATTCCACAAGAACAGCCTTAGCGAAAGGCTTCTTGAAGGGAAAGATGTAACTCTGTGAGATGAATTAACAGAACACAGAGCAGTTTCTCAGAAAGCTTCTTTCCAGTTTTGAACGGAAGATATTTCCTTTTTCACCATAGCCCTCTATGGGCTTCCAAATATCCCTTTCCCAATTCCACAAGAACAGCCTTAGCGAAAGGCTTCTTGAAGGGAAAGATGTAACTCTGTGAGATGAATTAACAGAACACAGAGCAGTTTCTCAGAAAGCTTCTTTCCAGTTTTGAACGGAAGATATTTCCTTTTTCACCATAGCCCTCTATGGGCTTCCAAATATCCCTTTGCCAATTCCACAAGAACAGCCTTAGCGAAAGGCTTCTTGAAGGGAAAGATGTAACTCTGTGAGATGAATTAACAGAACACAGAGCAGTTTCTCAGAAAGCTTCTTTCCAGTTTTGAACGGAAGATATTTCCTTTTTCACCAGAGCCCTCTATGGGCTTCCAAATATCCCTTTGCCAATTCCACAAGAACAGCCTTAGCGAAAGGCTTCTTGAAGGGAAAGATGTAACTCTGTGAGATGAATTAACAGAACACAGAGCAGTTTCTCAGAAAGCTTCTTTCCAGTTTTGAACGGAAGATATTTCCTTTTTTACCGTAGCCCTCTATGGGCTTCCAAATATCCCTTTGCCAATTCCACAAGAACAGCCTTAGCGAAAGGCTTCTTGAAGGGAAAGATGTAACTCTGTGAGATGAATTAACAGAACACAGAGCAGTTTCTCAGAAAGCTTCTTTCCAGTTTTGAACGGAAGATATTTCCTTTTTCACCATAGCCCTCTATGGGCTTCCAAATATCCCTTTGCCAATTCCACAAGAACAGCCTTAGCGAAAGGCTTCTTGAAGGGAAAGATGTAACTCTGTGAGATGAATTAACAGAACACAGAGCAGTTTCTCAGAAAGCTTCTTTCCAGTTTTGAACGGAAGATATTTCCTTTTTCACCATAGCCCTCTATGGGCTTCCAAATATCCCTTTGCCAATTCCACAAGAACAGCCTTAGCGAAAGGCTTCTTGAAGGGAAAGATGCAACTCTGTGAGATGAATTAACAGAACACAGAGCAGTTTCTCAGAAAGCTTCTTTCCAGTTTTGAACGGAAGATATTTCCTTTTTCACCGTAGCCCTCTATGGGCTTCCAAATATCCCTTTGCCAATTCCACAAGAACAGCCTTAGCGAAAGGCTTCTTGAAGGGAAAGATGTAACTCTGTGAGATGAATTAACAGAACACAGAGCAGTTTCTCAGAAAGCTTCTTTCCAGTTTTGAACGGAAGATATTTCCTTTTTCACCGTAGCCCTCTATGGGCTTCCAAATATCCCTTTGCCAATTCCACAAGAACAGCCTTAGCGAAAGGCTTCTTGAAGGGAAAGATGTAACTCTGTGAGATGAATTAACAGAACACAGAGCAGTTTCTCAGAAAGCTTCTTTCCAGTTTTGAACGGAAGATATTTCCTTTTTCACCATAGCCCTCTATGGGCTTCCAAATATCCCTTTGCCAATTCCACAAGAACAGCCTTAGCGAAAGGCTTCTTGAAGGGAAAGATGTAACTCTGTGAGATGAATTAACAGAACACAGAGCAGTTTCTCAGAAAGCTTCTTTCCAGTTTTGAACGGAAGATATTTCCTTTTTCACCATAGCCCTCTATGGGCTTCCAAATATCCCTTTGCCAATTCCACAAGAACAGCCTTAGCGAAAGGCTTCTTGAAGGGAAAGATGTAACTCTGTGAGATGAATTAACAGAACACAGAGCAGTTTCTCAGAAAGCTTCTTTCCAGTTTTGAACGGAAGATATTTCCTTTTTCACCATAGCCCTCTATGGGCTTCCAAATATCCCTTTGCCAATTCCACAAGAACAGCCTTAGCGAAAGGCTTCTTGAAGGGAAAGATGTAACTCTGTGAGATGAATTAACAGAACACAGAGCAGTTTCTCAGAAAGCTTCTTTCCAGTTTTGAACGGAAGATATTTCCTTTTTCACCATAGCCCTCTATGGGCTTCCAAATATCCCTTTGCCAATTCCACAAGAACAGCCTTAGCGAAAGGCTTCTTGAAGGGAAAGATGTAACTCTGTGAGATGAATTAACAGAACACAGAGCAGTTTCTCAGAAAGCTTCTTTCCAGTTTTGAACGGAAGATATTTCCTTTTTCACCAGAGCCCTCTATGGACTTCCAAATATCCCTTTGCCAATTCCACAAGAACAGCCTTAGCGAAAGGCTTCTTGAAGGGAAAGATGTAACTCTGTGAGATGAATTAACAGAACACAGAGCAGTTTCTCAGAAAGCTTCTTTCCAGTTTTGAACGGAAGATATTTCCTTTTTCACCATAGCCCTCTATGGGCTTCCAAATATCCCTTTGCCAATTCCACAAGAACAGCCTTAGCGAAAGGCTTCTTGAAGGGAAAGATGTAACTCTGTGAGATGAATTAACAGAACACAGAGCAGTTTCTCAGAAAGCTTCTTTCCAGTTTTGAACGGAAGATATTTCCTTTTTCACCAGAGCCCTCTATGGGCTTCCAAATATCCCTTTGCCAATTCCACAAGAACAGCCTTAGCGAAAGGCTTCTTGAAGGGAAAGATGTAACTCTGTGAGATGAATTAACAGAACACAGAGCAGTTTCTCAGAAAGCTTCTTTCCAGTTTTGAACGGAAGATATTTCCTTTTTCACCATAGCCCTCTAAGGGCTTCCAAATATCCCTTTGCCAATTCCACAAGAACAGCCTTAGCGAAAGGCTTCTTGAAGGGAAAGATGTAACTCTGTGAGATGAATTAACAGAACACAGAGCAGTTTCTCAGAAAGCTTCTTTCCAGTTTTGAACGGAAGATATTTCCTTTTTCACCATAGCCCTCTATGGGCTTCCAAATATCCCTTTGCCAATTCCACAAGAACAGCCTTAGCGAAAGGCTTCTTGAAGGGAAAGATGTAACTCTGTGAGATGAATTAACAGAACACAGAGCAGTTTCTCAGAAAGCTTCTTTCCAGTTTGGAACGGAAGATATTTCCTTTTTCACCGTAGCCCTCTATGGGCTTCCAAATATCCCTTTGCCAATTCCACAAGAACAGCCTTAGCGAAAGGCTTCTTGAAGGGAAAGATGTAACTCTGTGAGATGAATTAACAGAACACAGAGCAGTTTCTCAGAAAGCTTCTTTCCAGTTTTGAACGGAAGATATTTCCTTTTTCACCATAGCCCTCTATGGGCTTCCAAATATCCCTTTGCCAATTCCACAAGAACAGCCTTAGCGAAAGGCTTCTTGAAGGGAAAGATGTAACTCTGTGAGATGAATTAACAGAACACAGAGCAGTTTCTCAGAAAGCTTCTTTCCAGTTTTGAACGGAAGATATTTCCTTTTTCACCATAGCCCTCTATGGGCTTCCAAATATCCCTTTGCCAATTCCACAAGAACAGCCTTAGCGAAAGGCTTCTTGAAGGGAAAGATGCAACTCTGTGAGATGAATTAACAGAACACAGAGCAGTTTCTCAGAAAGCTTCTTTCCAGTTTTGAACGGAAGATATTTCCTTTTTCACCGTAGCCCTCTATGGGCTTCCAAATATCCCTTTGCCAATTCCACAAGAACAGCCTTAGCGAAAGGCTTCTTGAAGGGAAAGATGTAACTCTGTGAGATGAATTAACAGAACACAGAGCAGTTTCTCAGAAAGCTTCTTTCCAGTTTTGAACGGAAGATATTTCCTTTTTCACCATAGCCCTCTATGGGCTTCCAAATATCCCTTTGCCAATTCCACAAGAACAGCCTTAGCGAAAGGCTTCTTGAAGGGAAAGATGTAACTCTGTGAGATGAATTAACAGAACACAGAGCAGTTTCTCAGAAAGCTTCTTTCCAGTTTTGAACGGAAGATATTTCCTTTTTCACCATAGCCCTCTATGGGCTTCCAAATATCCCTTTGCCAATTCCACAAGAACAGCCTTAGCGAAAGGCTTCTTGAAGGGAAAGATGTAACTCTGTGAGATGAATTAACAGAACACAGAGCAGTTTCTCAGAAAGCTTCTTTCCAGTTTTGAACGGAAGATATTTCCTTTTTCACCGTAGCCCTCTATGGGCTTCCAAATATCCCTTTGCCAATTCCACAAGAACAGCCTTAGCGAAAGGCTTCTTGAAGGGAAAGATGTAACTCTGTGAGATGAATTAACAGAACACAGAGCAGTTTCTCAGAAAGCTTCTTTCCAGTTTTGAACGGAAGATATTTCCTTTTTCACCGTAGCCCTCTATGGGCTTCCAAATATCCCTTTGCCAATTCCACAAGAACAGCCTTAGCGAAAGGCTTCTTGAAGGGAAAGATGTAACTCTGTGAGATGAATTAACAGAACACAGAGCAGTTTCTCAGAAAGCTTCTTTCCAGTTTTGAACGGAAGATATTTCCTTTTTCACCATAGCCCTCTATGGGCTTCCAAATATCCCTTTGCCAATTCCACAAGAACAGCCTTAGCGAAAGGCTTCTTGAAGGGAAAGATGTAACTCTGTGAGATGAATTAACAGAACACAGAGCAGTTTCTCAGAAAGCTTCTTTCCAGTTTTGAACGGAAGATATTTCCTTTTTCACCATAGCCCTCTATGGGCTTCCAAATATCCCTTTGCCAATTCCACAAGAACAGCCTTAGCGAAAGGCTTCCTGAAGGGAAAGATGTAACTCTGTGAGATGAATTAACAGAACACAGAGCAGTTTCTCAGAAAGCTTCTTTCCAGTTTTGAACGGAAGATATTTCCTTTTTCACCATAGCCCTCTATGGGCTTCCAAATATCCCTTTGCCAATTCCACAAGAACAGCCTTAGCGAAAGGCTTCCTGAAGGGAAAGATGTAACTCTGTGAGATGAATTAACAGAACACAGAGCAGTTTCTCAGAAAGCTTCTTTCCAGTTTTGAACGGAAGATATTTCCTTTTTCACCATAGCCCTCTATGGGCTTCCAAATATCCCTTTGTCAATTCCACAAGAACAGCCTTAGTGAAAGGCTTCTTGAAGGGAAACATGTAACTCTGTGAGATGAATTAACAGAACACAGAGCAGTTTCTCAGAAAGCTTCTTTCCAGTTTTGAACGGAAGATATTTCCTTTTTCACCATAGCCCTCTATGGGCTTCCAAATATCCCTTTGCCAATTCCACAAGAACAGCCTTAGCGAAAGGCTTCTTGAAGGGAAAGATGTAACTCTGTGAGATGAATTAACAGAACACAGAGCAGTTTCTCAGAAAGCTTCTTTCCAGTTTTGAACGGAAGATATTTCCTTTTTCACCATAGCCCTCTATGGGCTTCCAAATATCCCTTTGCCAATTCCACAAGAACAGCCTTAGCGAAAGGCTTCTTGAAGGGAAAGATGTAACTCTGTGAGATGAATTAACAGAACACAGAGCAGTTTCTCAGAAAGCTTCTTTCCAGTTTTGAACGGAAGATATTTCCTTTTTCACCATAGCCCTCTATGGGCTTCCAAATATCCCTTTGCCAATTCCACAAGAACAGCCTTAGCGAAAGGCTTCTTGAAGGGAAAGATGTAACTCTGTGAGATGAATTAACAGAACACAGAGCAGTTTCTCAGAAAGCTTCTTTCCAGTTTTGAACGGAAGATATTTCCTTTTTCACCGTAGCCCTCTATGGGCTTCCAAATATCCCTTTGCCAATTCCACAAGAACAGCCTTAGCGAAAGGCTTCTTGAAGGGAAAGATGTAACTCTGTGAGATGAATTAACAGAACACAGAGCAGTTTCTCAGAAAGCTTCTTTCCAGTTTTGAACGGAAGATATTTCCTTTTTCACCAGAGCCCTCTATGGGCTTCCAAATATCCCTTTCCCAATTCCACAAGAACAGCCTTAGCGAAAGGCTTCTTGAAGGGAAAGATGTAACTCTGTGAGATGAATTAACAGAACACAGAGCAGTTTCTCAGAAAGCTTCTTTCCAGTTTTGAACGGAAGATATTTCCTTTTTCACCATAGCCCTTTATGGGCTTCCAAATATCCCTTTGCCAATTCCACAAGAACAGCCTTAGCGAAAGGCTTCTTGAAGGGAAAGATGTAACTCTGTGAGATGAATTAACAGAACACAGAGCAGTTTCTCAGAAAGCTTCTTTCCAATTTTGAACGGAAGATATTTCCTTTTTCACCAGAGCCCTCTATGGGCTTCCAAATATCCCTTTGCCAATTCCACAAGAACAGCCTTAGCGAAAGGCTTCTTGAAGGGAAAGATGTAACTCTGTGAGATGAATTAACAGAACACAGAGCAGTTTCTCAGAAAGCTTCTTTCCAGTTTTGAACGGAAGATATTTCCTTTTTCACCGTAGCCCTCTATGGGCTTCCATATATCCCTTTGCCAATTCCACAAGAACAGCCTTAGCGAAAGGCTTCTTGAAGGGAAAGATGTAACTCTGTGAGATGAATTAACAGAACACAGAGCAGTTTCTCAGAAAGCTTCTTTCCAGTTTTGAACGGAAGATATTTCCTTTTTCACCATAGCCCTCTATGGGCTTCCAAATATCCCTTTGCCAATTCCACAAGAACAGCCTTAGCGAAAGGCTTCTTGAAGGGAAAGATGTAACTCTGTGAGATGAATTAACAGAACACAGAGCAGTTTCTCAGAAAGCTTCTTTCCAGTTTTGAACGGAAGATATTTCCTTTTTCACCATAGCCCTCTATGGGCTTCCAAATATCCCTTTGCCAATTCCACAAGAACAGCCTTAGCGAAAGGCTTCTTGAAGGGAAAGATGCAACTCTGTGAGATGAATTAACAGAACACAGAGCAGTTTCTCAGAAAGCTTCTTTCCAGTTTTGAACGGAAGATATTTCCTTTTTCACCGTAGCCCTCTATGGGCTTCCAAATATCCCTTTGCCAATTCCACAAGAACAGCCTTAGCGAAAGGCTTCTTGAAGGGAAAGATGTAACTCTGTGAGATGAATTAACAGAACACAGAGCAGTTTCTCAGAAAGCTTCTTTCCAGTTTTGAACGGAAGATATTTCCTTTTTCACCATAGCCCTCTATGGGCTTCCAAATATCCCTTTGCCAATTCCACAAGAACAGCCTTAGCGAAAGGCTTCTTGAAGGGAAAGATGTAACTCTGTGAGATGAATTAACAGAACACAGAGCAGTTTCTCAGAAAGCTTCTTTCCAGTTTTGAACGGAAGATATTTCCTTTTTCACCATAGCCCTCTATGGGCTTCCAAATATCCCTTTGCCAATTCCACAAGAACAGCCTTAGCGAAAGGCTTCTTGAAGGGAAAGATGTAACTCTGTGAGATGAATTAACAGAACACAGAGCAGTTTCTCAGAAAGCTTCTTTCCAGTTTTGAACGGAAGATATTTCCTTTTTCACCATAGCCCTCTATGGGCTTCCAAATATCCCTTTGCCAATTCCACAAGAACAGCCTTAGCGAAAGGCTTCTTGAAGGGAAAGATGTAACTCTGTGAGATGAATTAACAGAACACAGAGCAGTTTCTCAGAAAGCTTCTTTCCAGTTTTGAACGGAAGATATTTCCTTTTTCACCGTAGCCCTCTATGGGCTTCCAAATATCCCTTTGCCAATTCCACAAGAACAGCCTTAGCGAAAGGCTTCTTGAAGGGAAAGATGTAACTCTGTGAGATGAATTAACAGAACACAGAGCAGTTTCTCAGAAAGCTTCTTTCCAGTTTTGAACGGAAGATATTTCCTTTTTCACCATAGCCCTCTATGGGCTTCCAAATATCCCTTTGCCAATTCCACAAGAACAGCCTTAGCGAAAGGCTTCTTGAAGGGAAAGATGTAACTCTGTGAGATGAATTAACAGAACACAGAGCAGTTTCTCAGAAAGCTTCTTTCCAGTTTTGAACGGAAGATATTTCCTTTTTCACCATAGCCCTCTATGGGCTTCCAAATATCCCTTTGCCAATTCCACAAGAACAGCCTTAGCGAAAGGCTTCTTGAAGGGAAAGATGTAACTCTGTGAGATGAATTAACAGAACACAGAGCAGTTTCTCAGAAAGCTTCTTTCCAGTTTTGAACGGAAGATATTTCCTTTTTCACCATAGCCCTCTATGGGCTTCCAAATATCCCTTTGCCAATTCCACAAGAACAGCCTTAGCGAAAGGCTTCTTGAAGGGAAAGATGTAACTCTGTGAGATGAATTAACAGAACACAGAGCAGTTTCTCAGAAAGCTTCTTTCCAGTTTTGAACGGAAGATATTTCCTTTTTCACCATAGCCCTCTATGGGCTTCCAAATATCCCTTTGCCAATTCCACAAGAACAGCCTTAGCGAAAGGCTTCTTGAAGGGAAAGATGTAACTCTGTGAGATGAATTAACAGAACACAGAGCAGTTTCTCAGAAAGCTTCTTTCCAGTTTTGAACGGAAGATATTTCCTTTTTCACCAGAGCCCTCTATGGGCTTCCAAATATCCCTTTGCCAATTCCACAAGAACAGCCTTAGCGAAAGGCTTCTTGAAGGGAAAGATGTAACTCTGTGAGATGAATTAACAGAACACAGAGCAGTTTCTCAGAAAGCTTCTTTCCAGTTTTGAACGGAAGATATTTCCTTTTTCACCATAGCCCTCTATGGGCTTCCAAATATCCCTTTGCCAATTCCACAAGAACAGGCTTAGCGAAAGGCTTCCTGAAGGGAAAGATGTAACTCTGTGAGATGAATTAACAGAACACAGAGCAGTTTCTCAGAAAGCTTCTTTCCAGTTTTGAACGGAAGATATTTCCTTTTTCACCATAGCCCTCTATGGGCTTCCAAATATCCCTTTGCCAATTCCACAAGAACAGCCTTAGCGAAAGGCTTCCTGAAGGGAAAGATGTAACTCTGTGAGATGAATTAACAGAACACAGAGCAGTTTCTCAGAAAGCTTCTTTCCAGTTTTGAACGGAAGATATTTCCTTTTTCACCATAGCCCTCTATGGGCTTCCAAATATCCCTTTGTCAATTCCACAAGAACAGCCTTAGCGAAAGGCTTCTTGAAGGGAAAGATGTAACTCTGTGAGATGAATTAACAGAACACAGAGCAGTTTCTCAGAAAGCTTCTTTCCAGTTTTGAACGGAAGATATTTCCTTTTTCACCAGAGCCCTCTATGGGCTTCCAAATATCCCTTTGCCAATTCCACAAGAACAGCCTTAGCGAAAGGCTTCTTGAAGGGAAAGATGTAACTCTGTGAGATGAATTAACAGAACACAGAGCAGTTTCTCAGAAAGCTTCTTTCCAGTTTTGAACGGAAGATATTTCCTTTTTCACCAGAGCCCTCTATGGGCTTCCAAATATCCCTTTGCCAATTCCACAAGAACAGCCTTAGCGAAAGGCTTCTTGAAGGGAAAGATGTAACTCTGTGAGATGAATTAACAGAACACAGAGCAGTTTCTCAGAAAGCTTCTTTCCAGTTTTGAACGGAAGATATTTCCTTTTTCACCATAGCCCTCTATGGGCTTCCAAATATCCCTTTGCCAATTCCACAAGAACAGCCTTAGCGAAAGGCTTCTTGAAGGGAAAGATGTAACTCTGTGAGATGAATTAACAGAACACAGAGCAGTTTCTCAGAAAGCTTCTTTCCAGTTTTGAACGGAAGATATTTCCTTTTTCACCATAGCCCTCTATGGGCTTCCAAATATCCCTTTGCCAATTCCACAAGAACAGCCTTAGCGAAAGGCTTCTTGAAGGGAAAGATGCAACTCTGTGAGATGAATTAACAGAACACAGAGCAGTTTCTCAGAAAGCTTCTTTCCAGTTTTGAACGGAAGATATTTCCTTTTTCACCGTAGCCCTCTATGGGCTTCCAAATATCCCTTTGCCAATTCCACAAGAACAGCCTTAGCGAAAGGCTTCTTGAAGGGAAAGATGTAACTCTGTGAGATGAATTAACAGAACACAGAGCAGTTTCTCAGAAAGCTTCTTTCCAGTTTTGAACGGAAGATATTTCCTTTTTCACCATAGCCCTCTATGGGCTTCCAAATATCCCTTTGCCAATTCCACAAGAACAGCCTTAGCGAAAGGCTTCTTGAAGGGAAAGATGTAACTCTGTGAGATGAATTAACAGAACACAGAGCAGTTTCTCAGAAAGCTTCTTTCCAGTTTTGAACGGAAGATATTTCCTTTTTCACCATAGCCCTCTATGGGCTTCCAAATATCCCTTTGCCAATTCCACAAGAACAGCCTTAGCGAAAGGCTTCTTGAAGGGAAAGATGTAACTCTGTGAGATGAATTAACAGAACACAGAGCAGTTTCTCAGAAAGCTTCTTTCCAGTTTTGAACGGAAGATATTTCCTTTTTCACCATAGCCCTCTATGGGCTTCCAAATATCCCTTTGCCAATTCCACAAGAACAGCCTTAGCGAAAGGCTTCTTGAAGGGAAAGATGTAACTCTGTGAGATGAATTAACAGAACACAGAGCAGTTTCTCAGAAAGCTTCTTTCCAGTTTTGAACGGAAGATATTTCCTTTTTCACCATAGCCCTCTATGGGCTTCCAAATATCCCTTTGCCAATTCCACAAGAACAGCCTTAGCGAAAGGCTTCTTGAAGGGAAA